>NW_025214592.1:0-6496 GCF_004010195.1 Chiloscyllium plagiosum | reverse complement strand
GTGAATCTACATCAAGGAATCTTAAGTTCTCACCTCGACCTCGCTGCCCTCCCAGCTGGATTAGACAGCTCCTGGCGCAGCTTTAGATCAGAAAGTGGAGATTTCTCACAAGCGCTCTGTCAGGTTCCTACACGTAGGCTTCCAAGTGGGCCAATGGTACAGGTGTCCACGTGGATTCTGGGGATTCAGGGGCAGATTTGCCCTTTGCAAGCCTGAAGTTCTGGCCAAGTTAATGAATGTGAATTTCTGACATTTTGAATATTACTCTGGATTCTTGCTAATTTGCACCGTGGCTCACGGGTGGCACGTTGGCTCAGTGATTAGCAGTGCTACCTCACAGCACCAGGGCCCTCGGTTCGATTCCAGTCTGTGAGGAGTTTGCACGTTCTCCCTGTGACTGCGTGGGTTTGCTCTGGGTACTTCGGCTACCTCCCTCAATCCAAAGATGCTCAGGTTAATTGATCGTGCTAGATTTCCCGTAGTGTTCGATACGTCTGTCAAAGGGAAATGGGTCTGGATGTGTTACTCTTCGAAGGTGTGGACTGGTTGTGCCCAAAGGCCTGTTTCCACACAGGAGGGAATGTAATCGAGTCTAAACTGAAATTCAATTTGCCTTTGAATAACATTGCTCTGTGTATACTGTATATACAAACCATGCCACGTGTTCTTGGATGTCGTAATGCTGAAGCTTGTTGACGTTGTGTGCAATGTGGGTCATCGTGTCGTATGAAATTTCCAAAGCAACTTGGTGAAGTGTCAGTGAATCGAATTCTGTGGCGAATTGAATCTGATGGAAGGCAAATCCCAGGACAGTGGCGACCTAAATTTGACCGTGATCAACGCAGGAATCCACGGTAAACGTACATGCATTACCGTCTGTTTTTTTTTTTTGCCACGCTTTTCTCTGCCCTTTTCCTGAAACTGATGCGACATTCTGGATGATCCATTATCAGTACAATCACCTCTGAGCTGGGTTTCATTTCAGATCCACAGGAAAAAGTTTAGTAATTGGAATCCGGGCCTCAGTGGCAAGAATAGGAGCCGTTGGACGTTCTCTGATGCCAGCTCCATTGGGGCAATTGATCAGCTTGCCGTGCTTCTCCAACAGATTAAAAGTGTGTGAGCTGGCGAAGTTGCGAGATTGATCCTCGCCAGGCGCTCATTTCACTGTTAGTGACCAGGATGACTGCAACATCAGGCTGAAGAACAGTTCGAGGAGCGAATATTACTGTGAAATAAAGGCTCTTTGGCCCTTGATGTTGCACCCAACGCGAGACAAATCAGAAAACCAGCTTAACGACATTTTATCATTATAACTCAAAAGATTATCCTCAGATCTTTTAAAAGCCTTGAAAGTTGGTGAGTCTACGACTGTTGAATGCCAGGCGTACTGCACCTTCACGACTCACTGAGAATAGAACCTACCTCGGCATCTATCAGCCTCAATATAAAGCTGTGTGCCCTTGTGCCACCCATCACCATTTGAAAAAAATGTCCTTCACTGTCCCCCTTAAAAAAACCTCTGATCATCTTGCATGTCTATATTAAATCATCCCTCAAACTTCTTATCTCTGACATAAACAGCCTCAAGTCCCTCAGTCTTTCCTCGTTAGACGTTCCCTCCACACAAGACAGTATGCAATAAATCTCCTCTGCACGCTTTCCAACGCTTGCACATCCGTCCTATAATATGGCGACCAGAACTGTGTGCAAATCCACAAGTGCGGCCACAGCAGAGAATTTCTGGAGTGCAACATGATCTCATGGCTCTGAAACCCAATCCCTCTCCCAATAAATCTAACACACCGTGCTCCTTCCAAACAAACCTGTCAACACGTGTGGTAACTTTCAGAGTTTTATGCACAGTAGCACGGAGATCTCTCTGCTCATCTAAACTTCCAAGAATATTACTTTTAGTGCAGAACTCTTTCTTCTTGTTGCTCCTTCCAAAGTGAATGACCTCACATTTTCCCACATTAATCTCTGTTTGCGACTTCTGAGATCAGCTCAGCAGATTATTCATGTCCCACTGCAACCTGCAGTAGCATTTGGAGCTGTTGACAACTCCATTGAGCTTCGTGTCATTGGCAAATTTACAGACCCATAATCCAGGTTATTTATAAAAATGACAAACAGCAGTGGACCGAAAAAAGAACTTCTACTATACCATTAGTTTCTGAACTCCAGGACAAACATTTCCCATCAACTACCCACTCTGTCTTCTTTCAGCTACCCATTTTCTGATGCACTCCGATAAAAAACATCAATCCTATGCCTACGTATTTAATGCAATAGCCTACCATGGGGAATATTATCAATGCCTCAGTGAAAACCATATCCACCATTTCAAACGCTTCACCCTCATCCACCTATTTGCTCACATTCTCAAAGAGCTCAATAAATTTGTGAAGCACAAACTACTCTTCACAAAATCGAATTAACTATCCAGAATCAACTTTTTCCTTATTAGATGATCATAAATCCCATCTCTCATAACTTTTTCCAAAACTTTACCAACAACGAAACTAAGGCTCATAGTTCTACAGTTACCAAAGTTTTCTCTGCTCCTCGTCTTGCAGAAGGGGTCAATATTTGCTAAGTTTGAGTCTTTTCGCACGAATCACATAGACACAGATGAAACAAAGTTCACAGTTATAGTTCAGCAATCTCGACCCACGATTCCCAGAGGATCCTTGGATACATCCCATCAAGCCCAAAGGACAGATCTTTTTTCACACTTTCAAGAATTGCCAACACAAATTCCTTCCGAATATCAATTCCGTGTACTCTAATAGATTGTATCTGAGTATTCTCCTCGACAGCATTGTCTTTTTTCATTTCTGACACAGATCAAAAATATTCATTCAGCGCCTTTCCTTTCCTCGGACTCCACGGACAACGTTCCACGACGGTTCTTGACAGTTCTAATCGTATCCTAGTCATTCATTTGTTCCTGAAATGCCAATAAAAAGCTTCAGGCTTTTCCTTCATCCTGCCAGCCATAGACATCGCATGTCCCCTTTTCGCTCAACGTAGCTCTCTATTTCGGTCCTTCCTGGCTAGTTTTTACTTCTCAAGCACCCGACTTGAGCCTGAACATCTCTTCTTTACATAAGCCTCCTTCTCCCTCTTGACAATAGATTCAAGTTCTTCAGTAGACACGGCTCTTTGACTCGACCACATATTCCCTGAATGACGCATACATACTTATCAAGGGCACGCAGTAGCTCCTCCCTGAACACGCTCCAGATTTGAGTTGTACCGAACCGCTTCAGATAATTTCACCCTCCTATGCATCCTAACTGACGACTAATCACCTTTCTCCCAGCAATACCTCTTGCCCTGCAATATATACTTATTCCTATCACTAAAGTGCTCACTTCTCTCCAAATCGAACAGATGGCTTGGTTCATTACCCAGTACCAATTCCAATGGGGCTTTGCTTCTTGTTGGCCTGTCTATATGCTGTGTCAGGAAACCCTCCTGCACACATTGGACAAAACCTCACCGATCAGATTTACTCAAACTATAACATTTCCAATCAATATTTGGAAAGTTAAAGTTCCCCATGACAGCTACCCCGTTATTTTCGGTTTTATCCAGAATCATTTTTGCAATCTTTTCCTCTATATCTCTGGAACATTTCACTGGGTTATTAAAAACTCCATTCACAGTGACCTCTCCTTTCCTGAATATAATATCAGACCATTCTAGTTCAGTAGACTCCGTAGAGTGCTCATCAAATAACCTTTTCGCTCCCGTAATTCTGTCCTTGGCTAATCATGCCACACCTCGCCCTCCTTAACCACCTTCCTTGTTCTTACTGAAACATCGAAACTGCGGAGCCAGGAACACCCAGTCCTTTCACTGCTCCATTCATGTCTCTGAAATGGCCACGACTTCGAAGTCCCAGTTAATCGCCCATGCTATAAGTAAACCTACCTTATTCCAGATGGTCCTGGCGATGAAGTAAACACACTTCAAACGATGTTTATCCTTGCCAGTACACTCTTGCAAACCTGAAAACCTATTTATGTCCTCACTACTCAAAACCTCCTGTTAGCTTGAGCTACAATTCAGATTCACATTGCTCTGCTGAGTTCGTTTAAACCCTCCTGAAGAGCATTAGCAAACTATACCCCCAAGCCAGGATATCGATTCTTCTGTGGTTCAGGTGAAAACCATCCTATTTGTAGAGGTACCACCTCCTCCAGAATAAGACCCAATTGTCCATGTATCCGAATCCCTCCCCGCTGTACCATCCCGGCAGCCACATGTTCAAAAGCTCTCTCTCTATCCTTCATCTCTGTACGACATGGCATGGGTAACAAATCAGAGAGAACATCTCTATTTGATCGAGATCGAAGATGTCAGTCTCGCTCACTGAATTTCTGCCTTATATCTACATGCCTTTTCTTACCTATGTTGTTGCTGCATGTGTGGATCATGACTTGGGATTAATCCCCCTCCTCTTAAGAATCGCAAAAGCACGATGTGAGACATCACAAACCCCGGGAGCTGGGAGGCAACATATCAATCATAAGTGTGTCCCCTACCCACTGAATCTGCAATCTGTTTCCCTCACTATGAAGTCTCCAAAAATAATGCTCTCTTCCTGTCTCCCCTACCCTTCTGAGCAACAGGAACAAACTCTGTGCGAGAGACTTGTACCCCATGTTTTACCTCTCGTAAGTCATTCCACCTCAAAAGTATCAATGACGGTATGCTGTGCTTGTAACCGAGCAGCACGGCCACAGTGGATGCATGCACTGTCTGCCAGTTCCCTCTTCGTTTACCGACTGAAACCCATTGATCTTTTGCTTGTACCGGAGGTGTTACGGCATGCCTATAACTCCTCTCAATTATCTCCTCAGTCTCCCGAATGATCCAACGTCCAGTTGCAGTTTCCTTCGACACTTGCCAAGAAACTAGAGTAGGGTGCACTTCCCACAAATGCAGATATCTGGGACTGAAGCAGTGACAGTGATTATCTTTATCGGTTGTTCAACTGGTAAACATGACTGCTATTAACCATGTCCGTGTTAACATCACGGATCTTAAAATGCAGTGCGTGCGTTGGGCCAGTGGCGCAATGGATAACGCACCTGGCAACGGATCAGGAAATCGTAGGCTCGAATCCTACCTGGCTCGGGCGAAATGCAGACTGTTATTAAGCCTAACAACTGCTTTTGCTGAAGCCGAAATAAGGTATATGTTCCTAATCTGCAGGAACGATTATGCCTTCATTAAATGTCCCCGAGAACATGAGAGTCAATGTTCCAGCGTCATCACCGGAGGGAAGCCGAATAGTCGCACACGTTACTCATGGGAACCTTTCCATTTCATAAAGGCACCAATCGAATACTGTTGCTCGCGGGAATGGTCGGCTTTGAGCATTTTTCGAAACTCTTTGGCCAGTGGAATCAGAGAAGAATGAAGTGTTAACTGTCCAACTGATCTTTATAGAGAGTGAGTTCCAGAGTCTTCCACCCGCTAACTGATAATGTTTTCCTACCTGTCTATTCAAAGCTTTCTGCATCTTATCTGAAATCTACAAACCCTGGTGATCGATCAAGAGCAAATGTTTCCTTCAATCTGTAATTCGATGGTCCTAATTATTTCGTACACGTCAATCATGTCTCCTCACAATCAGCTCTGCTCTGAGAAAAAAAACAACTCCCTTTTTGCCGGGGCCACACCATTCAAAACATTCTTATGCAGGCAATCCAGAGCGTAACGTCGGTATTTGTTTTGGTGAATGTTCAGTAAAATTTACTCGGAATACTTGAGCTAGGTTGACTTTCAGTTTTTCAAACAGAGAAAATGATTCACAATATTAAGGGATGAAACACAGTGAACAGAATATAGAATACCCACAGAACTCAGCTACCGAAAATAGACTTCATTATGCTTTTCCAAAAATACATAACAGTCCTGATAATTAAACAATAAACACAGAGTAATAATGAAACAGGTTTACAGGTCGAAATTAGAGTTGCAGAAGAAGAGAGACACGCATATCACTGGCATCGATAGGCACTTTGAAAGCCTTCGTTTAAGTGGTGTGGCTGATACTTTAGCAATGGTTAATAAAGTATTTAGGCTGTCAAATACATTTTGAAAGTCTTGCGTTCACTGAAATTTCTTGCCTGTTTTTAACAATTCGGTGTGTGGAGCAGTCCCACTGTTAACACAAACTTTCAGTAAAAGGGGAACCGTAGTGTGCTCTTTTCGTCAACAATGTGTAAAAGTCCCCTGTAACTTTCGATTTCCCATCCCGTGGGGCTATTCGTCCGTGTTCAACGACATATCCCAGGAAGGTGACCTTTGCTTTGGCAGATTCACTTTCAGCTAGGTTTACAAATCAGTTTGACTTCCGAATTCAATCAAACAAGCCCGATAAATGCTGTAAATATTCAATCCATGAGAGGCTGAGTCACCAGGTACAATATACACCACACAGTTGCGTATTCGACAATTACCCTGTCAGTTAACC
>NW_025214591.1:38300-46908 GCF_004010195.1 Chiloscyllium plagiosum | reverse complement strand
TTTTAAGTCGTATTCTCGAGATAACTTAAGGTTTTATTTTGAAAAGGTGATATCTCAGCTCAGGCAATGTATTAAAGGTGTGAGGTTAGAGTCTGTCTGCATCCCAATCTAGAGTCAGACTGGTTCCATTTCCAAAGTAGGAATTTATAAAATATTAAATGGATTGGCTGCCTGCAGACTGTGTGCTTTTTGAGCAAAATAGACTGTATCAGTAAATACAATTTGCAAATACAAATTCACCCATAGACTTATATGTGTGTGCGTGAATTAGAGAGGGAGAGAGAGTGAGTGTGTGTGTGTGAGTGTGAGTGTGTGTGAGAGTGTGTGTTTGTGTGTGTGCATGCTTGGTAAAGTGTCTGGTTTGTAGTGGAGTATAAGCTTCAAAGAGGGTGTGTACCCAAACACAACGTCTACTGTGTCCATTGCCCTTGATGTGGCCTCCTCGGCACTGGGGAGACAGGAGAACTTGTGGAATGTTTCAGAGAACATCGCTGGGACACCCGCACTGAACAACCCCACTGCTCTGTGGCCGAATACTTCAACACCCCCCCCACTCTGCCAAGGACATCCAAGTCAAATCCAAATCCAAGCCACCAGATACCTGAAGGATGAACGCCTCATCTTCTGCCTTGGGACCCTCCAACTATACGGGATCAATGTCAATTTCATCTGTTTCCTCATCTCCCCTCCCCCCCACTTTATCCCAGATCCAACTCTCCAACTCAGCACCAACCTATTGACCTGTCCTATCTGTCCATCACCCGTCCCACCTATCTGTCCATCACCCCTCCTACCTATCTGTCCATCACCCCTCCTACCTATCTGTCCATCACCCCTCCTACCTATCTGCTCCACCCTCTGCTCCGACCTATCACCATCCCACCACTTTCATCTCCCTATCGCATTCCCAGCTACCTTTCCCCCAGCCCCACCCCCTCCCATTTATCTCTTAGCCCCCTTCAGCCCATCAGCCTAATTCCTGATGAAGAGATTATGCTTGGAATCCTGCTCCTCGGATGCTGACCTGCTGTGCTTTTCCAGCGCCACACTTTTTGGCAGAGGGATGTAGCCAATGATTCCGATCCCTATAAAAGTATTAAAGGGAAATTATTATTACCCAGTCCGGTCTGCATTTTTTAAAATTTCAAAAATATACTTTACTCATAAAAATATCTTTAGAGAATACCTGAATATAATGGCAGCTCTGTTACATATGAACATTCAGATTAGCAACAGGGGGGGGGTGCATTCAGCTCTTCAATTCTCATCTGCTATTCAATAAGATCATGGACGATCTGTCTGTTTCAGGGATCCCACATTTCCATCTCTCCTCAACACCTTTAATACCATTGTCTAACAAGAGTTGGTACAGCAGCACTTTGATGCTATTCAGTTACAGAGTGGCTCAGTGGTTAGGCCTGATCCCTCACAGCACCAGGGACCTGGGTTTGATTCCACCCTCGGGTGACTGTCTGTGTGAATTTTGCATATTCTCCCTGTGTCTGCCTGGGTTTCCTTACACAGTCACAAAGATGTTTTAGGATTGGCCATGGTAAATTGCCCTATAGTGTCCAGGGATGTGTAAGCTCGGTGGGTTAACCATTGCATAAACCCTATGGAGGTTTACAGGGATGGGATGGGACTGGGTGAGATGCTCTTCAGAGGGTTGGTACAGACTTCATGGGCTGAATGGCCTCTTTCTGCACAGTATAGATTCAATGATCGCTACTACTTTCTGAGACAGGGAGGTACAGGTTACAAAATTCTCTGAGGAGAAAAGAAAATTCTCATCAAGCGTTGCTGTGTGTTTTTTTTTACCAGTGAGGCTAAGAGAGCAAGAGCTAAAATTCTTAACAATTCAACTGATTTTCACTGATGATAATCAGAGGTGGGGTTGGGTAGTGGGCTCCTGTTAGAATCATGGCAGGAACCTCTGCATGTTCACATTATTCTGGGTAAGTGCTGATTCCAGATGCTGCTGCCAATTTGTGTAGAAATGAGACCCCAGCAAAATCAAGGCCGGTATCTGTCATTATCGCAATGCTGTTGGTAGACGCTTGCTGTGTGCTATTTGGCTTCAGCTTTTCCTAGGTTATAACAAAGACTGTGCATCAAAATAATTTAAGTATCTGTACCTCACACACACTTTTGTTGCATGCAGGCTGCATTCAATGGAGCATCCATTGAATTAATAAGAATTTTCACTCCTACCTGATTCATCTCTTTGTTCAAAAGCAGTCTTCAAAATACTTGTAGTAAGGTGTAACTAGGTTTATCACTGTATATTAATCATAATAACTTAGGGACAGCCCCACTGACCCTGGAAAGATCATTTCATATCTGTGGAAAGTTAAGTTCCACCTTAATGTTAAAGTAGCCTGAGGTGTTATAGAAACAATGGTTCTTTCTAAGTACAGTACAATTGTAATGTTTATCACCTTATCTCCTGAATTTTATTTTGGAAATGGTCAGTCAGAAACTGAATTGGACTTGGTGGCCAGGAAGCACCCATCTCAGCTCAGAATAGACAGGCAGGGGGCTGGAAGAACACAGCAAGCCAAGCAGCATCAGGAGGTGGAGAAGGCAACGTTTCAGGTGTAACCCTTCTTCAGGACTCCAGCCTCCTACACGTCTATTTTGGATTCTAGCATCTGCAGCTTTTTTTTGTCTCTAACCAGCATGGCCGCAGGGCTAGTTCCAAATCAATTACAGACACAACCCCCACCGCCCACTATTGACAGGCTCCAGGGGATCGGTAACAACATAAAAGTGGGAATCTGGGACCTAGGAGCCAGAAAGGGAGCAGTCATTCCCTCAGAGCAAGATCGAGCAAGTCATCTCAGGAAAATAGGTACTTAGGACCACAGAAAACTATCCTGAATTTTTCTAGAAACACATAGACGTGCACACAGACACACACACACACATGCACACAGGTATGTACACACACCTGCACACAGACAGACACATGCATGCATACAAACATGTACACATGCACACAGACAGACACACACACACATGCACACAGACAGACACGCATGCATGCATACAGACAGGTACACATGCACACACACATGCACATAGACAGACACACATGCATGCTTACAGACATGTACACACACACATGAACACAGGTATGTACACATACACGCACACATGCATATACATAGGCATGCACATGCATAGACACAAACATATACATAAACATATGTATACAGATACAGACACACACACACAAATGCACACACAGATGTAGCCACATAGGCATAAACCCATGCAGCTGAAAAATGTATTGCTGGAAAAGCGCAGCAGGTCAGGCAGCATCAAACGAGCAGGAGAATCGACATTTCGGGCATAAGCCCTTCCTGCTCCTTTGATGCTGCCTGACCTGCTGCGCTTTTCCAGCAACACATTTTTCAGCTCTGATCTCCAGCGTCTGCAGTCCTCACTTTCTCCTAGTTGATAAACCCATACAGCAGATATATGCACACACGCACACAGAACCACATACTGACATACACATATATACAAACATTTACACACACATATTCGTTTTACCTTAAGAGTGTTCTTTGCAGATATTTTTCCTCATTTGCACATTATCCATCATCCAACAATTCTAAACAGGGCCTTGTGTAAAGCTTGATCCTAATTGAAAGTCACTGCTGGGCACGGAGCCAACAATCGTTTAGTGTTTCCAACAGCCTCCTGTTCTGGGCTGATTTACAACATGTTTAGAAGCTGCTCTCTTGTGCCCTCTTTGAAGGCTTGCACGTTTTTATGAATTTACATCAGCATGCTCTCAGCATTTTGTTTTAAAATCCAAAAGTTTTGCTCGCTGAAAACTTTCCTCTCTGCGTCCCCCTTGGTTCATCTGCCTTGAGTCAGTTATCATGTCTAATCCTCCAGTAGCCTCATCCCTCAGTGCCCATTCATGAACGCGAGTGGCTGTTATTCTGTAATCATCCACTGGGAGGCATGGAAGAGCAACATTCTTTGACCCAGCAGGCTGGGCTATATAGAGACTCCATTCCTGATGAAGGGCTTTTGCCCGAAACGTCAATTTTACTGCTCTCGGATGCTGCCTGAACTGCTGTGCTCTTCCAGCACCACTAATCCAGTATATAGAGACTCCAGATAAGGGAGCAAACTGTGCCTACAGAAACAGAAGGAACTGAAGATCAACAAAAAGATAATTAACATATCTTCTTTTATTTAAACAAATGTTTTGAAAACAGCTATTGAAAAACTACGGTCCTCAGCTGCTATTGATTCATCCAAGAGAAAAATCTAATGCAGCATGACCATTGGAACTCCAGCTCAATATCCAACTGACACTCTGAGCAGTACTGAGGGAGCCCTGCACTGCCAGCGCTACAGTGAACTCAGATAGTCACTTAAATGGTCTGCCCTCTCATGGAAAAGGAAGGATTGTAAGAGCGGGAGGGGTGGTCTGCCAAGTGTGCAGTCTTAACCTGACATGTTTGGTGCCCCCTATTTATGACCTACACACAGCCCCTCAGCAATATCGCCAGAAAACACATCACTTCCATGCCACCACCCCAACTCTTTCTCACCAGCGACTCCTTCCACCCTCTTCTATCTCATGTAAGGGTGCTCATTCAACAGGAATCTCCCTCAACTGACCGTCAGGAAGAGGCTAATGTTGTTCTGATTTGGAGATGTCGGTGTTGGACTGGGGCGTACAAAGTTAAAAATCACTCAACACCAGGTTATAGTCCAAAAGGTTTAATTGGAAGCACTAGCTTTCGGAGCGACGCTCCCTCATCAGGTGCTCCTTCATCACAACCTCCTGATAAAGGAGCAGTGCTCTGAAAGCTAGTGCTTCCAATTAAACCTGTTGGACTATAACCTGGTGTTGAGTGATTTTAAATTCTCATGTTGTTGATCTCCACCACAAATTCTACCATCATTCACCATTCCCATTCCTTACCCACTGACGTTTCTGACTGAAGAAGACCCTTCTTGACATTGGATTCATATTTGACTTTGACCTGAGTTCCTGACCACCTTTGAGACTATCTAAATCCCTTCTTGATAACGCTGCCTGAATTCAGCCCTTGCCTCAGCTACTCTGCTGCTAAGACCCTCATCCATACCTGACAACCTTAGGACTCCCTACTTTGATATGCTCCTGGCCAGCCATCTACCCTCCACCCTCCACCCAAACCAGGCCCTGCTGCTGGATTCCAACCTGTACTAAGTGCTGTTCACTCTTATACACAAATTCCTCCCCTCTTTTCCACCACAGATGCCTTCCCTCTCCCAACGCCCCCATCTAACTCTACAATCTCCACATTCGTAATGCTCTAAGATATTTCTACCCCTCTAATTTAGTCCTCTTGCGAACCTCCAATTTAATCGCCCCAGCACTGGAGACTTTAGCTTTGAGTCTCTACACCTTGGACCTAACTCTCTCCTGACATCTCTCACAGGCAGTCACTGAGGGGCCAGATTTCCTCTCGTCGCTGTCAAGAGGCACAGAGGAGCGTGGGTCCAAATGGGCACAGAGCAACGCAAGAACCAGACCCTCCATCTTCCAGCTCGTGGTCAGATCCAGGGGCACAGTAGCCTTGGTATGAACAGGTCATTTACAACCCAAAGGATGAGGCAATGCTCTCTTATCTAACCCAGGAACTCACTGCAACACCTCCATAACTGTTCCATTTGCACCAGGAAAAATTACAAAAAAGAAACGCACTTACCTCTAGCCATGTAACTGGTCCTTTAATAATCTGGATCTGTCCTGATTTTTCTTTTGTGCAAACATGGCTTCCTGGCATCACATCAGTCGACTGTGACCATCAGGGTGATGCTAGTTCAATGTGCTCGGGCACACACAGGATACCCATCTGCATGGGCCCATATCACTGAAACATGCCAGAAGGGCTGTGCAGGTGACCTGACATGGCACAATCTCCCCCTCCCTGGGAAGCCGGGCACAAGTACACTTTCAGAATGGTGTAAGCAGCGATGTTAAGTGTTCGAACCTTGTGCCCAGGGCTTTGAAGGGATTTAGGTTTTAAATTAAGTAATGACTGCTTTGGTAGTTAGTTTTCAGCATGATTGGGCTTATCCAACATAAACCAACTGCTTCTCATATCCTCCAGCCCCTCAATGAGAGTAAGAGAGACCAAGAGAAGACTGAAGAGCAGAAAACTGTGATTTAGTGACAGACAGTCCCCATTTTAGGAGTTAGTGAGGACTGCAGATGCTGGAAAGTCAGAGTAGATAGAGTGTGGTGCTGGAAAAGCACAGCAGGTCAGGCAGCATCTGAGGAGCAGGAGAGTTATGTTTTGGGCATGACCCTTTGTTAATTTACAAACACTCAACTTTGGAGCATTCATATTTACAAATAAGATCCCATTCTCTTATTAATGTTAAAGATCTGGTGTACATACGTCTGCATGTACACACAAACAGCCATTTTATATTTCTTCATTTTGTGTTGTGAGTTAGGTACAAATCGATGTATGATCCTACTCAAGATCAAAACCCATTCGTAACCCAGGCATTGCCTGTATCAATAAAGCAGGGCATTGATCGCCAGACCATAGCAACACGACGGCTGGAGGAAGAGCGCCTCATCTTCCGCCTAGGAACCCTCTTGACCTCCTTCCACCTATCGCATTTCCAACGCCCCTCCCCCAAGTCCCTCCTCCCTACCTTTTATCTTAGCCTGCTGGACACACTTTTCTCATTCCTGAAGAAGGGCTTATGCCCGAAACGTCGATTCTCCTGTTCCTTTGATGCTGCCTGACCTGCTGCACTTTTCCAGCAACACATTTTCAGCATTGATCATGGAACATCTTCCTGATATTTACACAATAACATTTACGTTGAGCCTGTGGGTTTCAGACAGAAAGAACCTTATTAATGTGATTATTGACACAAGACAATGGGTGGACGGTGGCCCAGTGGTTAGCACTGCTGCCTCACACAGCTAGGGATCCAGGTTCGATTTCAGCCTTGGGTGACTGTCTGTGTGGAGTTTGCACATTCTCCCCGTGTCTGCGTGGGTTTCCTCCAGGTGCTCCGGTTTCCTCCCACAGTCCAAAGATGTGCAGGTCAGGTGGATTGGCCATGCTGAATTGCCCATACTGTCTAGGGATATGTAGTTGCGCTTTGGATTAGCCAAAGGAAGTACAGAGAGAGGAGGGTGGGTCTAGGTAAGATGCCCTTTGGAGGGTCAGTATGGACTGGATGGGCTGAATGGCTTGTTTCCACACTTCAATAGTTCTATGTGTCTCTTTGCAGTACATAAACTCACCTGAAAGGACAGAATAACTGTACAGCAAAATCTATCACTGAATACACTGGTGTGGGCATAGACTGTATCACATAGTGAAAGAGGAATTGACCACACTCAGCTCAGTGAATTGCTTTTGATCAGACTTTGCTTTGATATTTCGATGAGTTTTTTTTGAGGGTGAACTGCAAATTCTGAGAAGGCACCCGATTTTTTAAAAAAAATTTAAAAACCAGTGTTAGCAGATGGTGTTAATCATCACGCAAGGAGGTAAATAAGGACACATCAAATGCATTTTGTGGATTTACCTCTGACAGGCTGCTCTCTGGAACATTAAGTGGGCCCACCCGAGTTTTCTGCAGATAAAGTCTGTGCCCTTGAGGCAAAATCATTTGTATTACAGAGAGCTGGGATGGGGGAGGGGTGACAGTTACATGGGAGCTCGGCGAAGTGCCTCATTGTTCAAAGTCGAACAGCGATACTGGGTTTGTCAGGCCCTGAATCTTTCAGACCTCATGTGATTTGCTTTGTGTGATTTCGAACATTTTTCTACACAGAACATGTAGATATGCGTTGGAGGGGGGGTGGGGGGCCATGAGGAGCGTGTGGGGGCTGACAGGGTATAAGCAGAGATGGCTAGAGGCCTTGCAGTTTTTTTAGATTAAAGCTGGCACTAGAGTCATACAATGCCACCAGCTTGGAAGCAGACCACTTGTCCCATCGAGTCCACACCAACCTTCCAAAGAGCATCTCAGCCAGACCTACCCCACCCCTCTAACCCACGGCCAAGCTACCTAACCTGCACAGC
Source organism: Chiloscyllium plagiosum (assembly GCF_004010195.1). Lineage (NCBI taxonomy): Eukaryota > Metazoa > Chordata > Chondrichthyes > Orectolobiformes > Hemiscylliidae > Chiloscyllium > Chiloscyllium plagiosum. Next base: position 38,830 of record NW_025214591.1, on the reverse strand, counting down.
TTTAGACTGTGGGAGGAAACCCGAGCATCCAGTCGGACCCATGCAGACGCGGGGAGAATGTGCAAACTCCACCCAGACAGACACCTGAGTCATAGAGTCATAGAGTCATAGAGATGCACAGCATGGAAATAGACCCTTCGGTCCAACCAGATATCCCAACCCGATCAAGTCCTATCTGCCAGTACCCGGCCCATATCGTTCCAAACCTATTCTTCAAACAGGTATGCTGTTTTGGAAAATGTAGGGGGTGATGGATTCTCAGAGGAACGTAGCACGAACAGCCAAGTTTCTGGTATTGAGACTGGCTCTAATGCAACGAGGGGTACGTCGGCTTCCAAGAGATCAATTGTGTTAGGAGATTCTGTAGTCCGAGGTACAGACAGACGTTTCTGTGGCCAGCAGAGAAAAAGCAGAATGGTGTGTTGTTTCCCTGGTGCCAGGATCAAGGATGTCTCAGAGAGGGTGCAGAATGTTCTCACAGGGGAGAGGGGCCAGCAGGAGGTCATTGTCCACATTGGAACCAACAACAT
>NW_025214591.1:25736-32329 GCF_004010195.1 Chiloscyllium plagiosum | reverse complement strand
AACAGGCTGGGGCTGTTTTCCCTGGGGCGTCGGAGGCTGAAGGGTGACCTTATAGAGGTTTACAAAATTATGAGGGGCATGGATAGGGTAAATAGGCAAAGTCTTTTCCCTGGGATCGGGGAGTCCAGAACTAGAGGGTATAGGTTTAAGGTGAGAGCGGAACCTTTTCATGCTGAGGGTGATACATGTATGATTTGAGCTGCCAGAGAAAGTGGTGGAGGCTGGTACAATTGCAACATTTAAGAGGCATTTGGATGGATACATGAATTGGAAGGATTTGGAGGGATATAGGCCGGGTGCTGGCAGGTGGGACTAGATTGGGTTGAGATATCTGGTCGGCATGGACGGGTTGGACCGAAGGATCTGTTTCTATGCTGTACATCTCTTTGACTCTATGACTCTAAATCTTGCAATTGTACCAGCCTCTACCACTTCCTCTGGCAACTTGTTCAATACACATACCGCCCTCTGCGTGAAAAAGTTGCCCTTAGATCTCTTTTATATCTCTCTCCTCTCACCCTAAACCTATGCCCTCTAGTTCGGGACTCCCCTATCCCAAGGAAAAGACTTTTTCTATTTATCCTATCCATGCCCCTCATAATTTTGTAAACCTCTATAAGGTCACCCCTCAGCCTCCGATGGTCCAAGGAAAACAGTGAGCCTGGAATCAAACCCACATCCCTGGCACTGTTGGGCAGCAGTGCTAACCACTGAGCCACCGTGCCATCCTAAATCCCACAGCACTGAACAGTGCCTTTTATATCACCATCACAGCACCTGGCGCACCCTACGACCTCTTCCCCAGGGCCACTTGCCCAACTAAAGTCTGCATTGAAAAGTGTGGCGCTGGAAAAGCACAGCAGGTCAGGAGCAGGAGAGTCGACATTCCGGGCATAAGGTCGCTCCTGTTCCTTGGATGCTGCCTGACCAGTTGTGCTTTCCCAGCGTCACACTTTTCGACTCTGATCTCCAGCATCTGCAGTCCTCAATTTCTCTCAATCAAAGCCTGCACCCATCCCACGGCAATGGAAGTCATCTCTTTGTGGGCACTTGGTATCCATGGTTTGGGTAGCAGTGTTGCGATGAAGTGCACTTCGGCACAAGTCCTGGACAATGAACTTGACTTGAACCTGCACAAGACAGTTGTTATCTCAGCTGGAGTACTGTGTACAGTTGTGGGGCATTACATTACCCCAAAAATGTGAATGCATTGGTGGCAGAGAGTGCAGAAGCGGACCACTAGAACAGTTCTGGGGTGGGTGACTTCAGCTCTGAGGATTGGAGATTTTGGGACTGTTCTCTTTGGACAGACGAAGAGGAGATCTGGGTGAGGTTTTCAAGATCCTAAAGGGGCTGTACAGAGTAAATAGGGAGAACCTGTAAAAGAAAACAAGAATGAGAGCACTTTGGTACAAAATGATGTGCAAACAAAGTTTGGGGGATGTGAGAGAGTGAGTCGTTCGGATCGGGAATGCATTGCCTGGAAACGTGGAGAAGGCAGGTTCATTTGAAGCATTCAAAAGGGCTCTGGATGGTTATGTGGATTGAAATGATAAGCAAGGACAAGGGGAAAAGGCAGGGGATTAATATTCGATAATAGAACGGGTGCAGCACAGTGGGCCAAATGGTTTTCTTCTGCACTATAGTCATTCTCTCATTCTGAATTTTTCTTTCAGTCTTCCTCACTTGCAGGCTCATTGTAATGCTGCATCACTGCAGCATCGCTCAACAATGGGAAATATGCTTAAACATAGAGCATCTATACTGACTTATGGGCCATCCTAACAAACAAAGATTTGCCTTTTGTTGTGGTTCTGTTCGCCGAGCTGGAAGTTTTTGTTGCAAACATTTCGTCCCCTGGCTAGGCGACATCATCAGTGCTTGGGAGCCTCCTGCGAAGCGCTTCTTTGATGTTTCCTCCGGTGTTTATAGTGGTCTGTCGCGTGTGTGGCTACTAAGGATAGCTGGTCGTGTCTTTTCGTGGCTAGTTGATGTTCATGTATGCGGGTTGTTAGCTGTCTTCCTGTTTGTCCTATATAGTGTTTTGTGCAGTCCTTGCATGGTATTTTGTACACTACATTCGTCTTGCTCATGTTAGGTATCGGATCCTTTGTTCTGGTGAGTTGTTGTCTGAGCGTGGCTGTTGGTTTGTGTGCCGTTATGAGTCCTAGGGGTCGCAGTAGTTTGGCTGTCAGTTCTGAGATGCTCCTGATGTATGGTAGTGTTGCTAGTCCTTTTGGTTGTGGTATGTCCTTGTTCCGTGGTCTTTCTCTTAGGCATCTGTTGATGAAGTTGAGCGGGTCTCCGTTTTTGGCGAATACCTTGTATAGGTGTTCCTCTTCTTCTTTTTGCAGTTCTGGTGTACTGCGGTGTGTTGTGGCCCTTTTGAATAGTGTCCTGATGCAGCTTCGTTTGTGTGTGTTGGGGTGGTTACTTTCATAGTTTAGGACTTGGTCTGTTTGTGTGGCTTTCCTGTATACCCTTGTAGTGAATTCCCCGTTCGGTGTTCTCTGTACCATCACGTCTAGGAATGGGAGTTGGCTATCCTTTTCTTCTTCTCTCATGAATCGGATTCCTGTGAGTATGGCGTTGATGATCCGGTGTGTTTTTCTATTTCCGTGTTTTTAATGATTACAAATGTGTCTTCGACATATCTGACCCAGAGTTTGGGTTGAATTTGTGGTAGGACTGTTTGTTCTAACCTTTGCATAACTGCCTCTGCTATGAGTCCAGAGATGGGTGATCCCATGGGTGTTCCATTGATTCGTTCGTATATCTGGTTGTTGAATGTGAAGTGTGTTGTGAGGCACAAGTCCAGTAGTTTAAGTATGCCGTCTTTGTTGATAGGTTCAGCGTCCTGTTTTCTGTTCTGTATGTCCAGTAGGTTGGCTATACTGAACTTGCCTTTTGATCAGAGACCTAAGCTCTCAGAACTTGAAAGATGCCTTCGAACTGTTTTGCAAGCTGAAAAGGAAAGCTGGAGAGTATTAAAGAAAATTCAGGAGTAAAGGTAGGCATGTTCTCTCTGGAATTGGCTATTGGAAAAAGCCATTACAGAAAAAAAAAGCTGGATTTATGTTTTTGCTGAAAATGTGTTGCTGGAAAAGTGCAGCAGGTCAGGCAGCATCCAAGGAACAGGAGAATCGACGTTTCGGGCTTGAGCCCTTCTTCAGGAAGGGGGATTCCTGAAGAAGGGGTCATGCCCGAAACGTCGATTCTCCGGCTCCTTGGACACTGCCTGACCTGCTGCGCTTTTCCAGCAACACATTTGCAGCTCTGATCTCCAGCATCTGCAGTCCTCACTTTCTCCTCCTTTATGTCTTTGCTGCTTAGTTAAGAGTTTTTCACATTGACTCACAAATATTTAGTTCTTCTGTGTAAAAACTTGTGTTATTTCATCAATGAATGTCAGCAGCCTTATGTGATTAGCCACCATGGAAAATTACTCCAAAAATTCTAGTTATGATTCATCAAGACAGATTCCTGCTGAAGGTCTGACGGATCCAGACTTATGACCATCTGAGATGATAACTTATTTTAGCACATATTAAAACTTCTGGGAGATTAGTTATGGCTTAGTTATCCATCTTTGTGCTGGGCAGCAGGAGTTGCGAGAATTCCTAGGTTTGTACACCTGCCTTGGAAAAGATACCAAAGAGTGTGGTGCTGGAAAAGCACAGCCGGTCAGGCAGCATCCGAGGAGCAGGAGAATCGATATTTCAAGCTTAAGCCCATCATCGGGAGTAAGCATAAGCCAGATTCATCATTCCGACTGAAGGGCTTATGCTCGAAACATCGACTCTCCTGCTCGTCAGATGCTAGGAGAAAGTGATGCTGGAGATCAGAGTCGAGAGTGTGGTGCTGGAAAAGCACTGCAGGTCAGGCAGCATCCGAGGAGCAGGAGCATGCAAGTAATTGAAGCATTGTAATTTTTCGCCAATAAACATTGTACAATTGACACCCAACATCAGAGGGCCAGAGCTGTTAATCAAGTAGTGTTTTCCCTGGGGTTCAGGTCATAGAGTCATACAGCACAGATGCAGATCCTTTGGCGTAACTCGTCCATGCTGACCAGGTTTCCTACACTGAACTGATTCCACTTGTGTTTTAATATGTTTCTTGGCTCTTGGCTAAGCCTCATTATACATCCTTCAACATCAGCTTCTAAGTTTGCAACCTCCACAACCCAGAAGGACAAGGGCTGCAAATGTAAGGAATATCGCCACCTAGATGTGGTGTGTGCATGTGCACGTGGGCCCCAATTATTGGGCCCTGATCTACCTCCTGATCCAGGCCCTGGCTGCAATTAGGGTCACTGGCTCTAGGGGGAGATGTTTTTGGAGGGTTCATCATAGAATATCACAATGCCCACTGCCTGCCCACCTCGATCTGCCAATGCTCATGTAAATACCTTTTAAAGGTCAGCTCTCCTGAACTCTCTTGGTTTCATGTTGACAGCTGACATGCTGAGACTCAGGGCACAGCTCTCAAAGATACGATGACAACAGGAAAGCTGAGGATGGGGTCAGAAGGGAGAATAGGTCATGGGGAAAACAAAGATGAAGGATTCTCGATGGAGAAAGCAGGGGTGGAATTAGCTTTGATTTTACCAGTAACTGGCAGTTATTGAATTTTGTTAGGCGAAAATGAGGACTGCAGATGCTGGAGATCAGAGTCGATAGTGTGGCGCTGGAAAAGCACAGAAGGTCAGGCAGCATCTGAGGAGCAGGAGAATCGACGTTTTGGGGTGGAGAGATAAATGGGAGGGGGATGGGGGCTGACCTGCTGTGCTGTTCCAGCAATAAAGTTTCAACTTTGATCTCCAGCATCTGCAGACCTCACTTTCTCCTCCAGATTGACAGATGGAACAAGTCATGAGGGTGGTGCTGAGCTGGACAGTTGGAACTGGGGTAAGGTAGGGGGAGGGGAAATGAGAAAACTGGTGAAATCCACATTGATGCCCTGGGGTTGAAGGGTCCCGAGGCAGAAGATGAGGCATTCTCCTTCCAGGTGTTGGGTGGTAAGAAAGCGGCGATGGATGAAGCATAGGCCCTGCATGTCCTCGGCAGAGTGGGAGGGGGAGTTGAAATGTTGGGCCACGGGGCGGTTTGGTTGATTGGTGTGGGTGTCCCGGAGATGTTCCCTAAAGCGCTCTGCTAGGAGGCGCCCAGTCTCCCCAATGTAGAGGAGACAGCATCGGGAGAAACGGATACAATAAATGATATTAATGGATGTGCAGGTAAAACTTTGATGGATGTGGAAGGCTCCTTTAGGGCCTTGGATAGAGGTGAGGGAGGAGGTGTGGGCGCAGGTTTTGCAACCCACCCTCCCCATGAGGGTGGGTTGGTAGCAGGGCATGGACCTGACAAGAGAGTCACAGAGGGAACAGTCTTTACAAAAAGTGGATAGGGGTGGGGAGGGAAATATATCTTTGGTATTGGGGTCCATTTGTAGGTGGCGGAAATGGCAGAGGATGATGCGATGTATACAGTAGTTGGTCGGGTGGAAGATGAGGACCTGGGGTGGAGGTTCTGTCCTTGTTATGGTTGGAGGTTCGAGGGCGGAGGTGTGGGATGTGGATGAGATGTTCTGGAGGGTATCATCAACTACGTGGGAGGGGAATTTATGGTCTTTAAAGAAGGAGACCATCTGGTGTGTTCTGTGGTAGAACTGGTCTTCCTGGGAGCAGATGCGGCAGAGGTGGAGGAATTGGGAATACGGGATGGCATTTTTACAGGAGGTAGGGTGGGAGGAGATGTAATCCAGGTAGCTGTGGGAATCGGTGGGTTTGTAGAAAATGTCAAGTATTGAGTTGGTTACTGTTGATGGAGATGGAGAGGTCCAGGTAGGGGAGAGTGATGTCAGAGATAGTCAAGGTGAATTTAAGGTCAGGGTGGAATGTGTTGGTGAAGTTGATGAACTGTTCAACCTCCTCGCGGGAGCATGAGGTGGCGCTGATGCAGTCATCAATGTAGCGGAGGAAGAGGTGGGGACTGGCGCTGGTGTAATTACAGAAGATGGACTGTTCTATGTAGCTGACAAAGAGACAGGCATAGCTGGGGCCCATATGGCTGCCCATGGCTACCCCCTTTCATCTGGAGGAAGTGGGAGGATTCAAAGGAGAAATTGTTGAGGGTGAGGACCTCTTCGGCCAAACGAATAAGAGTGTCAGTGGAAGGGTACTGTTGGGGACGTTGGGAGAGGAAGAAATGGAGGGCTTAGAGGCCCTGCTCATGGTGGATGGAGGTTTAGAGGGACTGGATGTCCATGGTGAATATGAGGGGTTGGGGGCCGGAGAAACAGAAGTGTTGGTGGAGGTGGGGGATGTAGGTGATGTCCCAAACATATGTGGGCAGTTCCTGGACCGGGGGGGATAGGACAGTGTTGAGGTAGGTTGGGATAAATTTGATGGGGCAGGAGCAGGCTGAGACAATGTGTTGGCCGGGGTGGTCAGGCTTGTGGATCTTGGGAAGGAGGTAGAATCAGGCAGTGCGGGGTTCCTGAACTATGAGAGTGGAGGCTGTGGGTGGGGGTTCCCCTGAGTTGATGAGGTTATGTGTGGTCTGGGAGATGATGGTTTGGTGATGGGGGGG
>NW_025214591.1:0-25238 GCF_004010195.1 Chiloscyllium plagiosum | reverse complement strand
GGTGGCAGGGGAAGGTGCCAGGATGGGAGGGTGGGTCGTAGGGGGGCGTGGACCTGACCAGGTAGTCACGGAGGGAACGGTCTTTGCGGAAGGCGGAAAGGGGTGGGGAGGGAAATATATCCCTGGTGGTGGGGTCTTTTTGGAGGGGGCAGAAATGTCGGCGGATGATTTATGCAAAGGTTGGTAGGGTGGAAGGTGAGCACCAGGGGCGTTCTGTCCTTGTTACGGTTGGAGGGGTGGGGTCTGAGGGCGAAGGTGTGGAATGTGGACGAGATGCGTTGGAGGGCATCTTTAACCACGTGGGAAGGGAAATTGCGGTCTCTAAAGAAGGAGGCCATCTGGTGTTTTTACCTAGTCTTCGAGTTGGTGCCTGGCTTCAGGGGTGTAGAGGTCAATGCGCCAAACTCCCACTGCGCCCCCTCCCCCTTGTTAGCAGGTTTGATGATGAGGTTGGGGTTGGAGCGGAGGGAATGGCGGGCTGCGTGTTGTGAGGGCGAGAGGTTGGAATGGGGGAGGGGGGTGGACGGGTTGAGGAGGTTGATGTCTCGGTGGCAGTTGGAAATAACGGGAATTGAAAGTTTATTGTTAACCATCAGGTTCCCCTCCTGATCAATCATTATCGTCATCATTGGCAGACCCTCACAGACGAGAATGACTCTCTTCCACTCTCAGGGTGAGTCCGTCGGCTACCACGGGCTGTGTTACACTTGGAGCAGGTAGTGGCTACAGGAATGGGGTGGGCAGAGCTTTGGAGTAACAGCGTGCTCCTTTCCCTGTTCTCCCCCTGGCTTCTGCTTTTTCCTGTTGGCAAGTCTCGAGGTGCTTGACACCTTCCCAGATGCTCCTCCTCCAGTTTGGACGGCCTGGGGCCAGTGATTCCCAGGTGTCAGTGGGAACGCTGCACTTTTCTAGTGAGGCCTTGAGGGTATCCCCTGTCCCACCTGGGGCTCGCCTGCCATTTCGGAGCTGGGAGGAGAGCCCCTGTTTGTGGAGTCTCATGTCAGTCATGGGGACCATGTGCCCAGCCTGTCGCAGTCAATCAGGGCGATTTGGGGGGTGGTGGGACAGTGGGGGTCAGTGCCTTGATGCTGGGGATGTTGGCCTGGTTGATGATGCTGGTATTGGTGTGTCTGCCTTCCCAGTGGATTCGCAGGATCTTGTACAGGCAGCATTGGTGGGACTGCTCCAGCGTCTTGAGATTTCTGCTGGAGACAGCCCATGTCTCTGAGGCCTGTAGGAGGGCAGGAACCACCACAGCTCTGATTCTGGTGTCAGACCTGATGTTGTTGTCCTTGAACATGCTTTTCCTGACCAATACTTAGCAACAATTCACTGGCAGCCTGTGTACAAATTGTAGAGACACATTTAATGTCCTGATACCCACCTTGGAAGTAGCTATAATCTTATAGCTTGTTATGTACACTCCAGATCTCCCCCCAACACCCCCCTCGTCCTAGTCTGGCTTACCCCAGTTCATGTGCCTTTCCATCGGTATCTCCTTGGACCCTGATTCCCCCTGTGAAGGTGCAAGCTGGAAATCTCAGCCAGTACTGATCTGCACTTGGACTTTGAACAGCGAGAGTGCAGGCAAACCTAAACCACCCAAGAGGCTGCAAAAGGGGCCAGTGGGTTCAGTGATAAGGCCCCTTTGCACTGCTCCAGTGCCTTGAGATTTCTGCTGGAGACAGCCCATGTCTCTGAGGCCTGTAGGAGGGCAGGAACCACCACAGCTCTGATTCTGGTGTCAGACCTGATGTTGTTGTCCTTGAACATGCTTTTCCTGACCAATACTTAGCAACAATTCACTGGCAGCCTGTGTACAAATTGTAGAGACACATTTAATGTCCTGATACCCACCTTGGAAGTAGCTATAATCTTATAGCTTGTTATGTACACTCCAGATCTCCCCCCCAACACCCCCCTCGTCCTAGTCTGGCTTACCCCAGTTCATGTGCCTTTCCATTGGTATCTCCTTGGACCCTGATTCCCCCTGTGAAGGTGCAAGCTGGGAATCTCAGCCAGTACTGATCTGCACTTGGACTTTGAACAGCGAGAGTGCAGTCAAACCTAAACCACCCAAGAGGCTGCAAAAGGGGCCAGTGGGTTCAGTGATAAGGCCCCTTTGCCACACGCCGTGTTGTTGTAATCTCTACTCGCCATTTCTAAATGCTTGTGGTGGTACGGTGGCACAGTGGTTAGCACTGCTTCCTCACAGTGCCAGGGACCTGGGTTCAATTCCCGCCTGGGGCAGCCCTCTAGGTGGAGTTGGCACATTCTCCTCATACCTGCGTGGGTTTGCTCCGGTTTCCTCCCACAGTCCAACAATGTGCAGGTTAGGGGAATTGGCCGTGCTAAATTGCCCATAGTGTTAGGTGCATTAGTCAGAGGGGATGGGTTGCTCTTCGGAGGGTCGGTGTGGACTTGTTGGGCCGAAGGGCCTGCTTCCACACTATAGGGAGTCTAATCTAAACCACCTCCTGAATGATTACATGGCACATTCTTCATTTTCAGGGAGTGAAGGAAATGACAGCACAGGGAGGAGGCTGTACATGTCCCACAGTGTGTGCCAATGCTGGTAAGCCTCTGTTGACTACCGACACATATCATTTATATCACTCCTTTTCTCAAACACAATCTACCCTTCCCTAAAATAGCTTTATTGTGATTTCATTGTAACACCTTATACGATTTTACAATATAGTCCCATGTGATTTTACAGAGTTGTGATGTTGTATTTCAGTCCTGTTGTCTGTCCTATGTGATTTCACAGCATTGAGCCATCAGCCTTTACAACAGCTAATTATTACAGCAGCTGTCTGTCTACAGCATTAACTGAGAAAGTTGTTCGACGCCTCTTTCTTTATCAATCAACAACGATCTACGCTTGTCCGGATTAATATTCTCATCACAAATGAAATATCCATTGCCGTGTGAACTTTCCGTTTGTTCAAGGGTACAGCAGAAAGCAGTTGTCAATCAAAATCACCATTACCTTTTATGAGCCCTTTGTGTGAGTCCTTAACAAGACATATTTCACAAACTGTGGCTTCCTGCTCTGCGGGCACACAAGCTGTCTTGTCGTAAGGCACAGAGTGGAGCTCAGACTGTAAAATATTTCACACACCCACCCCCCCCCCCCTCCTCCCTCCCCAACACACCGACCACACAAAACACATCAGTGTATTGCAAGGGATGCGAGGAATTCCGGAATAAAAATGAATGAGTTAGACAATTGTGCAAAAACAAACTCCAGAAATGCCAAATAAAATCTTTGCTTTTTGTTCCTACGTTGGAAAACTGAAATGCCAGAAACAGAAACTAAATAACACAATTAACATACTCCAGTATCTTTCATCCCATTAACATCCTGAAGACTTCCTTTTGCCTCTTTGGTTGTGAATATATCTCAGTGCATCACTACACAGGATTTTATCTGCAGGTCTTCTTAGAAAATAATGCAGTTTAGGCGCTCGCTTCACTGCAACGATGCTGATTATAGGATAAGATGACAGAAGTGTTCCTCATGGTGAAAGAGTGGAGATGGTTGTTCTGAATGTGGCCATTTTCCAGTGGAAAAGAATCAGAGGGAATCCTGACAAGTAACTGACATCAGTCTCGATGGCAAGGGTGGGGTAAGACTTCAAATCTGTTTTGGGATGTGTAAGGTAAATCCAGTTTTAATGGGAAACCTGATTTTACCTGAGTTAAATAACAGTGAGTGCCTAAAGTTTGCTGTGATGTGTATCCATACATCCAATTTGCATGAAATGGAACGAATCAAAGTTTTCCTGATCTGGTTGGAATCAGAGTGTCGAGACAGGGTATGTTCAGAAACACAGATTAAATGCTACAATGTTCAGATAATGCCAGGCTGCAGATTTATTACACAGGAGTTTTTATTCAGGACCAGCATTAACTACTTGCATTCTTTCCCAATCAGTGATGTAAATGTTTGTTTGTGAACGTGAAGAAATATTCCTAAGTTCTAATTTTGATGCATCACTTGACTTTATGAGAAATGTTTCACAATTAAGCTAAAAAATAAAGTACATGGACATGCAAAATATATTTTCCAATGCCCTCCACTTCCAATAAATCTTACTTTAAAATCAATCTTGTAGAGATGGTGCAATGGCTCGGTGTTTAGCACTGCTGCCTCACAGCACCAGGGACTCAGGTTCAATTCTACACTCAGGCGACTGTGTGGAGTTTGCACATTCTCCCTGTGTCTGTGTGGGTCCCCCTGGGTGCTCTGGTTTCTCTCCCATAGTCTAAAATGTCCAGGTTCGGGGACTCGGGTTCAATTCTACACTCAGGCGACTGTGTGGAATTTGCACATTCTCCCTGTGTCTGTGTGGATCCCCCCTGGGTGCTCTGGTTTCTCTCCCATAGTCTAAAATGTCCAGGTTCGGTGGATTGACCATACTAAATTACCCGTAGTGTCCAGGAATGTGCTGGTGAGGTAGGTTAGCCATGAGAGATGCGGGAATACTGGAGTAGAGTGGGTTTGTGTGAGATGCTCTTTGGAGGGTCAGTAGGAGGTGAATGGCCTGCTTCCACATTATTGAGACTGTAGACATTTAGAGAGAAACTAAGCTTCTCACAAGGAATGGTCCGGAGTGATTTGATGTTTTGGAACTCTATGATTTATAGTGCTGTATCATATGACTATTGTTGAGAGTGTGGTGCTGGAAAAGCACAGCAGGATTTCCTGATGAAGAGCTTACGCCCGAAACATCAATTTTCCTGCTCTCGGATGCTGCCTGGCCTGCTGTGTTTTTCCAGCACCACACTCTCGACTCTGATCTCCAGCATCTGCAGTCCTCACTTTCTCCCATATGACTATTGTAGGGTCCTCTTCAAACTTTGTAAAATAGCCCTGTGTAATGTTCCTGAAGTGAAAGGAAGTGATTTCCAGGTTGGATGGGCTTTGGGCATGGGGAGGTGGTGGTGTAGTGGTAACATCATTAGGCTGGTAATCCAGAGCCCCAGGCTAATGTGCTGAGGACTTGAGTTTAAATCCCACCATGGCTGGTTTGGACTTGTGAATCCAATAAAAATCTGGAATGAAATGCCAGTCTAATGGCAACCACATAACCATTCTCAAATGTCATAAAAACCCATCTGGGTCACTCATGTCCTTTAGAGAAGCAACTCTGCCTTCTTTATCTGGTCTGGTGTACATGTAACCCCAGGCCCACGGCAATGTACCTGACACTTAAATGCCCTCTGGGCAATTAGGATTGATAATAAATGCTGGCCATATCTCATGAGTGAATTAAAAAAGGACAGGTTGTAGCTGGTGAGATTGAGCTGTATACTCTGACTAATGGGACACCAAATCAATTTTCGTAAATGAGGTGTATAATGAACGCATTTTACTTTTGAATTTGGATTTAAAATCGAAGCAGATGGATGAGGATACTTCGGTGAAGGTAACCTTTCTTTAAAATAGGTCAGAAAGTAATCAGAAACAATATAAAGGACACCAGCAAAATGTGTCAACCTGGGAAAATACCTGTTATGTTAAGGATTCAGAAGTTTACATTGCTCAGTATTATAGAGTCGTAGAGTCATAGAGATGTACAGCATGGGAACAGACCCTTCGGTCCATGCCGACCAGATATCCCAAACCAATCTAGTCCCACCTGCCAGCACCCGGCCCATATCCCTCCAAAGTATTATTGGAGTTAAATGAGCAAGATTTAAGTTCTCAGTTCCGAAGAATTGAGAGTTCAGTTCAGAATGGGCAAACGTTTCTCCTAACAGGAGAATCAAGTTCTAGGTCAATGGAGCCATTCGTGGGCGGCACAGTGGTTCAATGGTTAGCACTGCTGCCTCACAGCACCAGAGACCTGGATTCAATTCCCACCTCAGGCAACTGTCTGTGTGGAGTTTGTACATTCTCCCCGTGTCTGCGTGGGTTTGCTCCAGTTTCCTCCCACAGTCACAAAGATGTGATGTTCTTAAAATTGGAGATGTAGTGACAACGAAGAGGGTTACCTCAGATTAAAATAGGATCTGGGCCAATGGGCTGAGAAGTGGCAGGTGGAGTTCAATTCAGATAAATGCGAGGTGCTGCATTTTGGGAAAGCAAATCTTAGCAGGACTTATACACTTAATGGTAAGGTCCTAGGGAGTGTTGCTGAACGAAGAGACCTTGAAGTGCAGGTTCATAGCTCCTTGAAAGTGGATTCACAGGTAGATACAATAGTGAAGAAGGCGTTTGGTATGTTTTCCTTTATTGGTCAGAGTATTGAGTACAGGAGTTGGGAGGTCATGTTGCAGCTGTACTGGACGTTGGTTAGGACACTGTTGGAATATTGTGTGCAATTCTTGTCTCCTTCCTATCAGAAAGATGTTGTGAAACTTGAAAGGGTTCAGAAAAGATTTACAAGGATGTTGCCAGGGTTGGAGGATCTGAGCTACAGGGAGAGGCTGAACAGGCTGGGGCTATTTTCCCTGGAGCGTCGGAGGCTGAGGGGTGACCTTATAGAGGTTTACAAAATTATGAGGGGCATGGATAGGATAAATAGGCAAAGTCTTTTCCCTGGGGTCGGGGAATCCAGAACTTGAGGGCATAGGTTTAGGGTGAGAGGGGAAAGATATAAAAGAGACCTACGGGGCAACTTTTTCACGCAGAGGGTGGTAAGTGTATGGAATGAGCTGCCAGAGGAAGTGGTGGAGGCTGGTACAATTGCAACATTTAAGAGGCATTTGGATCGGTGTATGAATGGGAAGGGTTTGGAGGGATATGGGCCAGGTGCTGGCAGGTGGGACTAGATTGGGTTGGGATATCTGGTCGGCATGGACGGGTTGGACCGAAGGATCTGTTTCCGTGCTGTACATCTCTGTGACTCTATGACTCTATGTACAGGTCAGGTGAATTAGCCATGCTTAATTGCCCATAGTGTTAGGTGAAGGGGTACATGTAAGGGAATGGGTGGGTTGCTCTTCGGGAGGTTGGTGTGGACTTGTTGGGCCGAAGGGCCTGTTTCCACACTGTAAGTAATCTAATCTTACTGATATGTTTTAGTGACGTGTAGTTTTGCAGCATGGAGAGTTTGGGTAGAAATCTTCAAGTTTTTAAAAATGAAGAGGGTTTAGGCCATTAGAATTGTGAAAGGTTCATATCAGTAGACTCAGAAAGGAATCTTAAAACTGTCTTAGCAGCCCACGAGAAAGAAACTGGGAGGAATCAGTTAAGTAAAAACTTAAAGGATTGGGAAGAGAATGAAATGTCTCTGGAATTGATTATCAGTAAAAGGTTAGTGTTGGGACTTTGTTCTGCTGTATACGTTAAGATCTTTCCAACTGCCTTAACTAGATATAACTTGCTTTGTTTATGTAATAAACATATACTCTGTTGTTAAAGAATATCTGCAGCCCCACATGAAAATGATTCAATGACTAACCACCATAGTAATGAACTGAGAAAAGTAAATGTGTGATCTATCAAGCCAGGTTTCTTTCTGGGATCTGAGCTGTCCAGTATTACCATCAGCTGGGATCATAGCAGGTTGTGACAGTAGGTGACAGCAGTGAAGACAGCTGATGGCATGGAGTTTTGAGTCAGTGGTCTTTGCTGTGGCGTGGGTGTGGGGTCAGAACTCAGGTCAGCCTCAGACATCAGCCAAGGATGAAGTTGGGAATGAAGGAGCTGATTGATTCTCAGAATTGAAGGCCATGAATGGCTTGATCATCCCAATGTTTAATTGGAGAAGGGAAAAGGTTCCCAGGAACAGATGGTAGAGAAAACGGTCATTAAAGTACTATTAACAGCCATTAGATGAGATGGCCTTGACCAACAGCTCCTCGAGAGGCAGGACCACCTTGGAATGAGCTAAGGAGCTAGGTGATAGTTGGGAGAGTTTTGGGACAACATGAGGTAACGTTTTTAAGGAACAGGAAGAGCATTTATGCTCAATCTGTCTGAAGAAAATTCCTTTACAAGATAATTTGCTGGAGCTCAGGAGGATAAGTAGTGATAAGGTGCTGCTGTGATAACTCAGGAAGCCTGATTGGAAAGGAATGTCATTTATTGTTGAACACCGAAATAGTGCCGTATTGATGGTGTGCACAGGCTAGTCCCAGCCTGAGATGGACAGTGCTACAGACTCAGCCCTGGGTCTGCTTCATCCTTTTTTCTAATCAACTGCCTCAGTGATGGTATTACCCACCTCTAGAACAGGAGGGACTTGAACCCGGGCCTCCTTGCTCAAAGGTAGGGACATCACCACTGTGACACAAGAGTTCTCACTGGGTCTTCCTTATAAAGGGCTCAGGTGATGAGTTCTGTTGCCTGTTCCCAAGGAAACTTGTACTCAATGAGTTCCACTGGGAGATTAATTCAATCTATCATATTAGTTGCATGACACCGTGATCTTTTGCTATACATTCTGTGTCTTATGTTCCGGCTCCTGATGAAGGAGCAGTGCTCCAAAAGCTAGTGCTTCCAAATAAACCTATTGGACTATAACCTGGTGTTGTGATTAACTAAGATTAACTAGTGTTTCCCCATGGACCATGCCTGGGATTATCATTGATGCAGGAATAGAACATAGAACATAGAACAATACAGCGCAGAACAGGCCCTTCAGCCCTCGATGTTGCGCCGACCTGTGAACTATTCCCAGCTCGTCCCCCTACACTATCCCAAAATCATCCATGTGTTTATCCAAGGATTGCTTAAATCTCCCTAATGTGGCTGAGTTGACTACATTAGCAGTTTGGGCATTCCACACCCTTACCACTCTCTGCGTAAAGAACCTGCCTCTGACATCTGTCTTAAATCTATCACCCCTCAATTTGTAGTTATGCCCCCTCGTACAAGCTGACATCATCATCCTAGGAAAAAGACTTTCAATGTCTACCCTATCTAAACCTCTGTTCATCTTGTATGCCTCTTTCAAATCCTCTCCGCCTTCTTCTTGCCAATGAAAACAGGTTCAAGTCTCTCAGCCTTTCCTCATAAGACCTTCCATCCAGACCAGGCAACATCCTGGTAAATCTCCTCTGCACCTTTTCCAATGCTTCCACATCCTTCCCAAAATATGGCGACCAAAATTGTACACAATATTCCAAGTGTGGCCGCACTAGCGTTTTGTATAGTTGCAGCATGATATTGCAGCTCCGGAACTCAATTCCTCTATGAATGAAATCTAACACACCGTATGCCTTCTTAGCAGCACTATCCACCTGGATCCAGCAACTTTCAGGGATCTATGCACATGGACTCTAAGATCCCTCTGCACATCCACACTACCAAGAATCTTTCCATTGACCAAGTATTCTGCCTCCCTGTTATTCTTCCCAAAGTGCATCACCTCACATTTAGCTGCATTGAACTACATTTGCCACCTCTCAGCCCAATTCTGCAGTTTATCCAAGTCCCCCTGCAAGCTGTAACATTCTTCCACACTGTCCACTACTCCACCAACTTTAGTGTCATCTGCAAATTTACTAACCCATCCACCTATGCCTGCATCTAAGTCATTTATAAAAATGACAAACAGCAGTGGTCCCAAAACAGATCTTTGTGGCACACCACTAGTAACGGGACTCTAGGCTGAATATTTTCCACCAACCACCACTCACTGCCTTCTTTCAGAAAGCCAGTTTCTAATCCAAACTGCTAAATCACCCTCAATTCCATGCCTCTGCATTTTCTCCAACAGCCTACCATGTGGAATCACACCATCCAGATCATGGGGAAAGATTGGACTCCTAAGACCAGGAGAAACAATACTGTCAGGCAGGTAACTGTAGACATGGATCAGGATGTAGATCTCAGGCTGAAGAGGTGGCCAGAACAGGCTGTGGCACAACAAGTGTTCACTGTTTAATCACCATGGTAATCCTGACAGACAATCCTGCTCGAGAGATGCTCCAAAGAGGTCATTGAGTCATAGAGTCATAGAGATGTACAGCATGGAAACAGACCCTTCAGTCCAACCCATCCATGCCAACCAGATATCCCAACCCAATCTGCCAGCATCTGGCCCATATCCCTCTAAAACCTTCCTATTCATAGACCCATCCAAATGCTTTTTAAATGTTGTAATTGTACCAGCCTCCACCACTTCCTCTGGCAGCTTATTCCATATACATACCACGCTCTGCGTGAGTTGCCCTTAGGTCTCTTTTTTTTCTTTCCCTTCTCACCCTAAACCTATGCCCTCTAGTTCTGGACTCCCTGACCTCAGGGGAAAGACTTTGCCTATTTATCCTATCCATGCACCTCATAATTTTGTAAACCTCCATAAGGTCACCCCTCAGCCTCCGACGCTCCAGGGAAAACAGCCCCAGCCTGTTCAGCCTCTCCCTGTAGCTCAAATCCTCCAACCCTGGCAACATCCTTGTAAATCTTTTCTGAACCCTTTCAAGTTTCACAACATCTTTCCGATAGGAAGGAGACCAGAATTGCACACAATATTCCAACAGTGGCCTAACCAATGTCCTGTACAGTCTCAACATGACCTCCCAATTCCTGTATTCAATAATCTAACCGATAAGGGAAAGCATATCGAACGCCATCTTCACTATCCTATCTACCTGCGACTCCACTTTGAAGGAGCTATGAACCTGTACTCCAAGGTCTCTTTGTTCAGCAACACTCCCTAGGACCTTACCATTAAGTGTATAAGTCCTGCTAAGATTTGCTTTCCCAAAATGTAGCACCTCACATTTATCTGAATTAAACTCCATCTGCCACTTCTCAGCCCATTGGCCCATCTGGTCCAGATCCTGTTGTAATCTGAGATAGCCTGTTGGAACGTTGATGTGACTGGACACTTTGAATGAGACTGCCCTCAACAATCACAACGGTTGCACCAGTCCGGTACAGAGACCCCATCCAATGCGATGGCCTTCCCTCTTCACCAGATGCCAAACTAGTTGGGCTCCCACTGACAGCCTGGCAGTGGTTGAGAATCCTTCAGGAAGAGGATCAGTGTTACTCTAGAGTGACAGGAATTTGCCCCCCCAGGGAGGCAGAAGTGTCAGGTGTAATGGCGTAGGAGTGGAAAGGTCAAATGTTACTCTTCAGTTATTTTTGTCAGTCTGCTCCCATCCTGGAAGTCACTTCAGGCAGGAGCTACCGGGAGGTGGAATCTGAGGCAACTAATACCCAATGAAATTAAAAACCAAACGAACTGTGGATGCTGGACATTCCTGAGGAACGGCTTATGCCCAAAACATCAACTCTCCTGCTCCTCAGATGCTGCCTGACCTGCTGTACTTTTCCAGTGTCACACGTTTGGACTTTCACCATTTATTAAGTCGTAGATCACAGAGAAATGCAGCATGGAAACAGACCCTTCAGTCCAGCCCGTCCATGCCAACCAGCTATCCTATATAAACATATTCCCATTTACCAGCATTTGATCCATATCCCTCCAAACCCTTCCTATTCATAACCATCCAGATACCTTTTAATGTTGTAATTGCACCAGCTTACACTACTTCCTCTGGCAGTTCATTCCATACACATACCACCATCTGCATGGAAAAGTTGCCCCTTAGGTCTCTTTTATACCTTTCCCCTCTCACCTTAAACCTATGCCCTCTAGTTCTGGACACCCCACCCCAGGGAAAAGACTTTGTCTATTTATCCTATCCATGACCCTCATAACTTTATAAACCTCAGCCTCCGACACTCCAGGTAGAACAGCCCCAGCCTATTCAGCCTCTCCCTGTAGCTCAAACCCTCCAAACCTGGCAACATCCTTGTAAATCTTTTCTGAACCCTTTCAAGTTTCACAACATTCTTCCTATAGGAAGGAGACCATATTTGTATGCAGAATTGCAAAATTGGCCTAACCAATGTCCTGTACAGCCGCAACATGACCTCCCAACTTTTATACTCAATGCACTAACCAATAAAGGAAAGCATATCAAATGCCTTCTTCACTATCCTATCTACTTGTGATTCCACATTCAAGGAATTATGAACCTGCACTCCAAGGTCTCTTTGTTCAGCAACACTCCATAGGACCTTAACATTAAGTGTATAAGTCCTACTAAAATTTGCTTTTCCAAAATACAGCATCTCACATTTATCTAAATTAAACTCCATTTGCCACTCCTCAGTCCATTGGCCCATCTGTTCAAGATCCCATTGTAATCTGAGATAACCTTCTTCACTGTCCAATACACCTCCAATATTAGTATAATCTGCAAACTTACTAACTATATCTCCTATGCTCACATCCAAATCATTTATATAAATAACAAAAAGCAGTGGACCAACATCGATCCTTGTGGCACACCACTGGTCACAGGCCTCCAGTCTGAAAGGCAACCCTCCATCACCACCCTCTGTCTTCTATCTTCCAGCCAGTTCTGCATCCAAATCACTAGTTCTCCCCGTATTCCATGAGATCTAACCTGCTAAGCAGTCTCCCATGGGGAACCTTGTCAAACGCCTTACTGATCACATCCACTGCTTTGCCATCATCAACCCTCTTTGTTAGTTCTTCAACAAACTCAATCAAGTTAGTAGACATGATTTCCCACACACGAAGCCATGTTGACTATCCCTAATTAGTCCTTGCCTTTCCAAATACATGTAAATCCTGTCCCTCAGAATCCCCTCCAACAACTGCCCACAGCCAATGTCAGGCTCATTGGTTTATAGTTCCCTGGCTTTTTCTTACCACCTTTCTTAAATAGTGGCACCACATTAGTCAACCTCCAGTCTTCTGGCACCTCACCTATGACTATCGATGATACAAATATCTCAGCAAGAGGTCACTATTCCCTCACGTCCCAGAGTTCTACGGTACACTTGATCAGGTCCTGGGGATTTATCCACCTTTATGCGTTTTAAGATGTCCAGCATCATCTCCTCTGTGATATGGACATATTTCAAGATGTTGCTATTAATATCTCCTCTGTGATATGGACATATTTCAAGATGTTGCTATATTCCATCTTCTTCTCCACAATAAACACTGATGCAAAATATTTGTTTAGTATCCCAACCGTCCCCTGCAGTTCCACATGTAGACTGCCTTTATGATCTTTGAGGGGCCCTAATCTCTCCCTAGTTACCCTTTTATCCTTAATGTATTTGTAGAATCCCTTTGGATTCTCCTTAATTCTATTTACCAAAGCTATCTCATGTCCCCTTTTTGCCCTCCTGATTTCCCTCTTAAATATACTCCTACTGCCTTTATACGCTTCTAAGGATCCACTCGATCTCTCCTTGCTATACCTGCTTCCTTCCTTCCTTTCACCAAAACCTCAATTTCTCTAGTTTTCGAACATTCCCTACATTTACCAGCCTTGCCTTTCACCCTAACAGGAACATACTGGTTCAGGTTCAGAAGCAGACTGTTCAGCTTGAGAACTAACTCGAGATCCTCCAAAAATGAAGAAGTAACAGAATCATGAGGTTTATAAATCTGTTTTGCTTCAGAACTGTGACTTGTAACCAAGTGAGGAGAGGTGAATTGGTTCCCCTCTTTTCAGCTTCTTGAATTGTGGGCGGCACGGTGGCACAGTGGTTAGCACTGCTGCCTCGCAGCGCCAGAGACCCGGGTTCAATTCCCGACTCAGGCGACTGACTGTGTGGAGTTTGCACGTTCTCCCCGTGTCTGCGTGGGTTTCCTCCGGGGGCTCCGGTTTCCTCCCACAGTCCAAAGACGTGCAAGTCAGGTGAATTGGCCATGCTAAATTGCCTGTAGTGTTAGGTAAAGGGGTAAATGTAGGGGTATGGGTGGGTTACGCTTCGGCGGGTCGGTGTGGACTTGTTGGGCCGAAGGGCCTGTTTCCACACTGTAAGTAATCTAATCTAATCTAATTGCCCACGGCCTTTTAGCTACTGCTCTCTCGAAATAAAATGTAGGCAGTTAGTTCACCAAGGATTATAAGGAACAAGGTACAAGGTTTGTTGGAGTGAAAGAAAGACCACTTTTTTATTATGTGCTAACTCTGTGAAAAAAATAATGCATGTGCAAACATGCACAAAGTTCAAGGTGGATAGGGAACAACACAAAAGAAACATTAAAAAAGGATCCAGTTTAAAGACCTCAGGATGTACTTTGAGATTTAAGGGTTTAACCTGATACCATGGTTGTTTAAGTAATGGCTTCCATCCTCAGTAGCAGCAAACATTTCAGTTAGAGTCATAGCCATAATTGTCTACAGCATAGAAACAGGTCCTATGGTCCAACTTGTCCAGTTTTCATACTTTAAACTAGCCTTATTTGCCTGTGCTTTGTGCATGTTCATCAATACCTAACCCGTCCAAGTGCCTGTCGAAATGTTTCTTAAATGAAGTTGCATTCGCTTCCACCACTACCTGTAGCAACCCGTTCCAGACACTCACTACATTCTGGCTGAACGCATTGCCCCTCTGGGCTCTTTCGTATCTCTCCCCTCTCACCTTAAACCTACGCCCTCTAGTTTTAGACTCCCCTATCATGGGGAAATGCTGAAGGCTGTCTACCTTATCTATGTCTCTCATGATATTAAATACCTCCATAAGTCACCCCTCAGTCTCTGGTAAAAAAAATCCCAGCCTATCCAACCTCTCCTTATAACTCTAACCTTCCAGTCCAGGTAACATCCTCGTAAATCTTTTCTGCACTTTTTCTAGTTTAAGAATATCCTTTCTATAGGGGCGTGACCAGAACTGCATGCAGTACTCCAAATAGGGCCTCACCAACATCTTGTACAGCTGCAATTAGACATCTCAACTGCTCCACTCAATGCACCAACCGATGGAAGTTAGTATGCCGAAAGCCTTCTGCACTGCCCTGTTTACCTGTAACTCCTGTACCTTTAGATCTCTCTATTCATTCAGTCAAAAGCCTTGCTAAAGGCCATGTAGACAATGCTTGCCTCATTGCCCTCATCTACGTTTTTGGATTCCTGATGAAGGGCATTTGCCCAATGTGTCGGTTCTCCTGCTCCTCAGATGCTGCCTGACCTGCTCTGTTTTTCCAGCACCAGAGAGCGGCACAGTGACTCAGTGGTTAGCACTGCTGTCTCACAGCAACAGGATCCTGGGTTGTTTCCAGCCTTGGGTGTCTGTCTGCGTGGAGTTTGCACATTCTCCCCGTGTTTGCGTGGGTTTCATCTGGGTGCTCCAGTTTCCTCCCACAGTCCAAAGATGTGCAGGTCAGGTGAATTGGCCATGCTAAATTGCCCATAGTGCTAGGTGCATTAGTCAGAGGGAAATGGGTCTGGGTGGGTTACTCTTCAGAGGGTCGGTGTGGACTGGTTGGGCCGAAGTGCTTGTTTCCACACTGCAGGGAATCTAATCTCTCTCGACTCTAATCTGCAGTCCTCACTTTCACCTGTCTTTTTGGTCACTCTTTCAAAAAACACAAATCCAATTCATGAGAGTTGTCTTTTGAGTTCCTGATATTTCCTTTTAGTTTATGTTGTCACAGGATACTTTATTAATTTGAGAGAGACTGAGAGGAAGAGAACTTTGTCCAGTTTAATCTAGTCAAAAATCCATCTCCTACAATTGCCAAAAGTAACTCCCTAAAATACACCCAGGTTCTGTACTCCAATATCTGAGTTCCTTGTTTTCATGTTTAATGACTGAACATGACATCCTTCATTTCCAATATCTGGAATGTATCATACAAGTTTAAACCAATTCAGAAGATGTTGGTTTCTTCCCGTCTGGTTGTGTATCAGTATATTCAGATAAAAATGTTCATTTTAGCTCAGACAACGTTGTTTACTTCAAGTTGATTTCATGAAGATTATCTAACCTGTGTGGTCAGCAGATTACGGTTACCATTTTAAGTTGGCATTTTTTTATTTTAAAAACTAGTTTAGTCCGTAAAAGTCCCAGGTATTAAAATCGGATGATGAGCTTGAAAATCATTGGGCAACGTCTATCACTATTGTAATGTAAAGCGAAGGCTTCACCAGGAGGAGATGTGTCCTGATCGGAAATCTGTTTAACAACAAGTGGTTAAAGATTGAAAGCAGACCCTGATGATGTTATTGGGGCGATTGCGTTAGACTTTCATGATTGAAGACAGTTTTTGAGCCCACGATGAGTAGTCTCCTGAATATTCCAGAGAGCTGTTGAGAATATTGAGTTTTAAACAGTTGTTCTATAAGTGTCCATTAATTTCAAAGACGCAAGAGGTTTTGGAGCATCAATAGCTGATTGGCATTTCTATCTGGATGCTACGCTAGAATATTTCATATTGCCATGGGGAACAATATGAGGAAGCCATTTTGGAAATCAGGTTCCAGACTCCACTACAAATCAATGAATGTCACAGAAGGTGGTTTGTGTACAGTGAGATGAGTTTATAAGGCACAATGTCTGGACATCTCAAATGTGCTTTTCTATGGTCTGAGTGCCTTGAAGGGTCATCGCAGCTGTAACATTGTGAAAAGCAAAAAATTAATTCATGAATAGCAAGATCCCAAGAAATAGCGATGAAGTAAGTATCCAGGTCACCTGGTTTGGTGGATTTGGTTGTTACATAATTATCAGAAAAATCACCAAGTAACAGTCCTGGGAATTTTACATTGACCTGAGAGGGCAGAGTTTTTAACCCCATAGGATGAGCACCTCCGGGACTGCATTAACAAATCTAAACACAGTGCCAAAGAACTATCCCCTGCAGTAGCAAAACTCACTGAGATGGCAGCAGCAGTGGACAAAGCTCCTCGTGGACGTCCTCCAGTGATCAAAGGTGATGACATCGGCGACAATAAGGACACAGCTCATCCAGTCGATCGATACAAGACTTGCAGGCTGACCAAAGTGTCAAGCTATGGCTAGGCCCGGGTGCTTGCGTCGGTGGTTCCAAAAACCCCTCAGGCGTTAAGACATAGACTTTGAGAATCTGGACGTTTTTCTTAGGTTTTGGTTTTCTTTTATTTCTGTTGTTTCTTTTTTGACGTTCTGGTTTTGAAACCAAGATGACACCAGAAAATGGTGTCTCTCTACACTTTTCACTGTGCTCCTGTATTCCTATACTTGAGTACACGTGACAATAAAATCTAATTTTAATGCTAAAATTTCCAAGTGTGTGACCCCAAAGCTAAAATTGTCATGGTGATCTAACTGCGCATACTCAGCTGTGCTGTGGCAACAAGCACAGTTGTACGGTTAACTAAGAGGCGTTGGAGATATAGAACATCAAAGCCCACCTGATTGCGGTTCTCCCTTCTCCCAGCCGGTCTATGGCATTCCTTATGTTCACTCACTTTAACATACTGCCTACAGCAAAGGTGGAGGATAAAAATGTTTTGTCCCATTTTATTTAATTTGCTAGTGATCTTTCAGCACCGTGTAACTGGTCTTACACACTTGTCCAAATTGCAGACTGTCATTCATCTTCAAAACGTATTTTGAATTGGCAGTTTCAGAACTTGCCTTTCAACACCTTGCTATTGACAATGGGAGATGTTGCTGAGTTAACTTATAGCTGACAACAGGAGCTGTACTTTCATTGAATCGTTCTGTACAGACTGGAATGCCCACAAACACAGCCTTATAAATTGATGCTAATAATGCAGGCAGAGTGTTGAAAACTAGATTTATCACATGAGCTTGGGCAAAGTGAGAACCAAAACAAACAAAATTGGAAACTACTGGAGAAACTCAGCAGGTCTGGCAGCATCCGTGGAGAGAGAAACAGAGTTAATGTTTCAAGTCTAATCACCCTTCTTCAGAACCTCAAACTGTTAACTTGAAACTGTTTCCCTCTCCACGGATGCTGGCAGACCTGCTGAGTTTCTTCAGCAATTTCTGTTTCTGTTTGTTTCAGATCTCCAGCACCTATTGTTTAATTTAAGCAGAACCAAGGCTGGAAACAGTTTCATGCATCAACAGGTAAACGTTTTCATCCGAAACTTGATATAAGGAAAGTGAAGAAGCATTTTCCATGTTAACAAAAGATGTGCGGGGGAAATATGCAGACACATCATAAATGACATCACTAAACAGACTAGAAAGATAATCAGACCATGCCTGAAGGGCTATGCCCCTTCCCTGCATAGTGGGACGCACTAGGTGTGGTCCAAGTCTATTAGCAAGGGGTGTAAACATTGGGAGCAAACAGAGAGTACATTGATACACAGCTGAAGGGGCTGAATGGTAGGAAAGTGTTTGAAATAAAGACTCTCATTCCCACCTTTCATATCCACGCAATGTTTGATACTCTGTTGTCAAGGAAACACTTTAAAACGTACCCACTTGGCTACTATCAGAACTACAACTGTCCATTCACATACAATCACTGGCTAAGAAGAGCAAAGAGATAATGAACAGTTAATGTATTCTGGTGATGTTAGTTGAGATATAAATATTGGCCAGGAGACTGGGTTGAAACTCTTTGCTCTACTTGAAAACAGGCCATTTGGCCCATCAAGTCCACACTGACCCTCCCACCCAGACCCACCTCCCTACTCCATCCCTGTAACCCAGCTTTTCCCATGGCTAATCTACCTACCCTACACAACCCTGGACACAATGGACAATTTAACATGGACAATCCGCCTAACCTGCATATCTTTGGACCGTAGGGAGAAACCCACACAGACACGGGGAGAATGTGAAAACTCCTTACAGACAGTCACCTAAGGGTGAAGTTGAACCCATGTACCTGGGTGCTGGGAGGCAGCAGTGCTAACCACTGAGCCACCGTGTTATGCCATGAATCTTCCATGTTCGCCAGTGAGGGAAGCCTTTGCTTAATATTTAAAGGGTGATAACTCCATCAGTGCAGCATTCTCTCCAGATACTGTATTGGATTGCCAGTAAAATACTCTGCAGTGAACCTACAGCCTTCTTCGACCCTGCCACTGAGCTGTGCCCAGCACCAGGGAGCGTATGGGTGATTAGCTGAAGTATGTATTGAGCTGATACGAAGTATAACGATCAGCCAAAAATCTCTTTGGTAGATTCACAAGCAAAAGTAAACTTTGTGAGGGCTCACGCTATTGACCGGGCCCGGAGTGTCAGCTGTATGGTACACAGCCTATCACACTGTCATGTGGAGAGAGATTCTTAAAAATGTGGTTCAGGAGGCTACACTTAAGTGCTGGGAGCATAAAACAAAATATATTCCCAGCTTTTATTAAAAACGGAGCAAGGTTTAATGGATGGAAAGTAAATGAGTTATGTAGTGAAGTATTTTTCTGAAAGACCCAACTGGGTAATTGTTTATACACCATGAAGTCATTTCCACAGAAAAGTGAAAGTCAGGAAATAGAAACCCAGTTAAGGTATACAAAGTTAAAAATCACACAACACCAGGTTGTAGTCCAACAGATTTAATTGGAAGCAGTAGCTTTTGGAGCGACGCTCCTTCATCGGAGCGACGCTTGTGTGATTTTTAACTTTGTACACCCCAGTCCAACACCGGCATCTCCGAATCAGTTAAGGTATCACCTTTAGGGATGAATTTTGAACAGATATGTCTCTGTGTATTTACAGTGTGTAAGATCATATTGTTATTAGTGAGTATCCTATGATATTCTAAATGGATAGTTTAAAGTCCTGCATCTAGAGGATCATTGATGTCTCGCTGTTACAGTGGTCTACAATTGCTTAATTAACACCTACGGAATCCCAAGTAATTGTTACTACTGCTAACCCAAGTGGAGGTCAGCGAAATGCTGTCAGCACAAAGTCTGGCTTTGAAGAGTGATAGGTGCAAGATTAATTCAAGGACCTAGGGTGGAGTGCTTGTTGAGATCTAGCGAATAGTTTAGGGGTAACTTTAAACCAATTTGCTTGGCAGGTAACTGGGAATCCATTGTAAACCTTTTATTGATGAGTTAATTTTGAATGACACTCAGTATTTTCTAACACTTGCGATGTTGTCATAGAGTCAAAAACCCCTTAACAGACCGTTCAGTCCAACCAGTCCATGCCAACCATGATTCCAAACTAAACCAGTCCCACTTGCCTGCGCTTGACCCATATCCCTCCAAACATTTCTTATGCAAGAATTTATCCAAATGAATCTTAACTGTACCTGCATCCACCACTTCCTCTGAAAGTTCATTTCACGTAAGAACCACTCTCTGTGTAAAACATTTGCCCCTCAAAGCTTTTTTAAATCTTTCTCCTCTCATCTTAAAAATGTGCCCCCTAGTATTGAAAACCTCCCACCCTAGGGAAAAGACACCTGCCATCCACCTTATCTATGTCCCTCATGATTTTATAAACCTCGATAAGGTCATCCATCAACCTCCTACGCTCCAGTGAAAGAAGTCCCAGCCTATTCAGCCTATTTTTATAACTCAAGCCCTCCATACCCAGCAACATCCTGGTAATTTTTTTTCTGAGCCCTCTTCAGCTTAATTATATCCTTCCTATAACAAGGCGACCAGAACTGGACACAGTACTCCAGACGAGGCCTACCAATATTCTCTACCACCTCAACATGACGTCTCAACTCCTCCACACTGAGCAATGAAGGTAAATGTGCTATACCTCTTTTTAACACACCTGCGATGCAAATTTCAAAGAATGTTGTGTTATGTAATATCCAAAGTGTTATCAGACTCCTTAATCTATGGTTAGAGTAAAAAAAAAACTGCAGATGCTGGAATCCAAAGTAGACAGGCAGGAGGCTGGATGGACACAGCAAGTCAGGCAGCATCAGGAGGTGCGGAAGTCGATATTTCGTGTGTAAGGACAGTGACACCCAAAATGTTGACTTCTCCACCTCCTGATGTTGCCTGGATTGCTGTTTCCTTCCAGCCTCCTGCCTCACTAATTGATGACGGCTGAATATATTAAACTCAAATTTTACTTGCTAGTTTCATGGGTTCTCTCGAGGAGTAAAAATCTGCAGTTCTGTCCATTCTTCAATTAAAAGACTAAATGAGTAAACATGTCTGTTTTATTTTTGAATACTTTATTCAGTAGCTCATTGACTGTTCAAGGTGGCACTGAAGAGCAGTTCAAGGGACAGAACCAGTTGGGACCCATAGACTCCTTGCAGAGGAGTACTGCTAAGATGTACTGCTGAGAAAATGACTGAGGACCACTGACTCACTGTCGTCAGAGCTCAGGAAGAAGTCTCAGGAGCTGTTTGAGAACTCCGTGTGGTTAAGACTCAGAAAAAGTTCTGAGAGCTGGTGCAACTAATTGTTGGAATTAGGATGCGGGAAACATGCCGGGAGTTATGGAAGTTTTGGGAGAAGCAGATGACCCATAAAACTGATATTCAGCTTTGTGCAGTTAAGAAAGCTTCCAGAGTTCTCCTGCCTCTAGAACTCAAGAGGCGGTACTAGACTTGTGAAGCTGGCTGTCTGTGAAAAGCTGGAATTGTGCCCTGGGGGTAGTTGCTGGAGGCCAGGTGTAGAATCAAGGCAAGGCTAGCACTAGGATGGGAAGAGTGAGCAGAGTATGAGCAGTCAGTGAGGCAACCCATAACAGAGTGACTTTGGAGGGAAGTCCAAATCCAGGTCTTCAAAAAGAATCCCTTGAGAAACTTGAATGAGATTTGATGATTCACCCTGTGTGACCCACCCAACTTCCTGTGGGGGGAGGGGAGGCGGAGTGGTGTATCTAACTGGGAAGTCTATGTGATTAATGTGACCACATTCACTAATTGATGTTGACTGAGGAGTGCTTGACCAGTTTGTTACCCAGACTGGTATTATATTGATTCCAGTTAGAATCACAGAATCATTAAATTCACAGTACAGAAGGAGGCCACTCAACCCATCGTGCCTTTATCGCGTTCTGAATGAGCTAGTCCCACTCTCCAGCCATATCTCCATATTCCTCGAAATTCATCCCTTTCAAATATATATCCAGTTCTCTTTTGAAACCTTGTATGGAATCTGCTACCATCACTCTCCCAGGCTGTGGATTCCAATCCTAACCACTCTCTGCTTAATGACCTTTCTCCTCATCTCCCTCCCAGCTCTCTTGCTGACAGTCCTGAAATTGACCGGTAGTTACTGACATACCACCGAGTGCAAACAGGAGATCCTTCTTTACTCTGTAAACCTGTCCTGGTTAAATTGAAATGTCGTTATGACCAATGTCGAAGCGGGAATTGGAAAGGAATCAGTGACCTTCTAACCTCTATTTGGACCATAACATTATAAGACATAGGAGCAGAAGTCTGCTGCACACTTTACCGTGGCAGAGTATCTCAGGGAGGATGTGATCAATCAATCCAGTGAGATCATGGCTGATCTAATTATCTTCAACTCCTCTTTCCTCTTTTCCCCATCATCCTCAAGCTCCCTTACTGATTAAAAGTTTGTCCATCCTAGCCTTGAATATACTTAATGACTTAACCTCAACTGTCCTCTGCAGTAAAGAATTCTATAGATTCACGGCCCTCCTAGAGAAAGATCCTCCTCATCTCTGTCTTAAATATGAGACCCCCCCTTTCTGATTTCTCTTTTAATCCAATGCTTTTCCCTCTCTTTATTGCTCTTTTGGCAACTGATGCAACACAGAGTTCAATATAGGAGCAAATTACTGCAGATGCTGGCGTCTGAACTGAAAACAAAAATTGCTGGAGATCACATTGGGTCGGGCAGCATTCATGGAGAGAGAGAGAGAGAGAGAGAGCAAGCTAACGTTTTGAGTCTCAATGGCTTTCCATTGGATGTTTTCAGTCAACACTGAGTTCACCCACTTTCATTCACACTCGTCAATCCTTCCTCTATTCTTTGCCAAACCCACAATCCGATTGGTTAAAGCGATACTTTGTACGTTGCCGAAGCTCACTCAAATCCCAGGTACCCTGTTATCCAAGGACATCTGCTCACACTTACAAATCCATGCCAACCAAGAAAAAAATTCAGAGCCAAAACACGCAAATGCGAGTCTAACTAACCGCACATGCCTTGAGATACCTTGCCACAGTGAAGTGTGGTTCATGGCATTTCAAACTTCATATTTTATGCTGTTTACATTTAGCTATTGAGGTGTTAAAGTGCAAGGGAATAGGGAAGTGCACATCCCAAGTGATTGAATTTGGAAAGAAGTGTTTCAAGATTTCATAAGTAGTGTTTCCCTTATTCACTACAGCTGTATAAACAAGCCTTATTTAAAGAATGAATGATTGTTTTGGAATTGAATGTATAAATACAAGAAAGCACAGCTGTTCGAAAGATTTGAATACATCTCAGCTCTTTTTTCTCATGTTAAGAAATTTAAACTACCTTCCTGCAAAAACTCAGCTCAAACAGCTTCTTAAATCCATCATCCAATTTGCTTTTCAAGTATTTGAAGACAAGATTGAAAATGCTGTACTCTTAATAAAGGCATATTTGACCACAGAGCCTTTGAGAAAACAGGATAAATGTTCCATTTACAATTACTGTTTTCAATGTTAAATTGAACAAACATGTACAGATGTTCACATCATATTCATCTCTCCCACACTCATATCTGGGCTCATGCCCGAAACGTCGATTCTCCTGTTCCTTGGATGCTGCCTGACACATTTTCAGCTCTGATCTCCAGCATCTGCAGTCCTCACTTTCTCCTCATATCTGGGTACCCCTTCTGAACTGAACATGTGTTGCTGGAAAAGCGCAGCAGGTCAGGCAGCATCCAAGGAACAGGAGAATCGACGTTTCGGGCATAGGCCCTTCTGAGGTAAGTATTAAATATTTAAAATAACTGAAATGTGAAACTTTACCTGGTAAATACAGTTCCAGCTTGCTGTCAAATCAATATAAATAGCAGAGTATCCAAAAGTCTATTAGATTTTTTTGGCACATTTACGGTGAAATTTTTTATTCATTCATGGGATTCATGTATTGCCCATCACTAATTGCCTAGTTAAAAGTCAGGTGTTGCATAGTCCGGAGTCCGTGCGGGGTCAGTCGGTTCCAGTTTCCTCATTTCCCCTCCCCCCACCTTGTCTCAGTCAAATCCCTCAAACTCAGCACCGCCTTCCTAACCTGCAATCTTCTTCCTGACCTCTCCGCCCCCATCCCCACTCCGGCCTATCACCCTCACCTTGACCTCCTTCCACCTATCGCATTTCCAACGCCCCTCCCATGTCCCTCCTCCCTACCTTTTATCTTAGCCTGCTGGACACACTTTCCTCATTCCTGAAGAAGAGCTCATGCCCGAAACGTCGATTCTCCTGCTCCTTGGATGCTGCCTGACCTGCTGCGCTTTTCCAGCAACACATTTTCAGCTAGTTAAAAGTCACCCATGTTGATTCAGGTCTGGATGGCAGATTTCCTTCCCCGAAGGACATAAATCAACCAGATGGGTTAGTACAGCCATCAACAGTCGTTACATGTTTGACATTTGACTAACTTTTTAAATCAAAATTTGTTTTCTTGGGGTGGGGATACACAGTGAGTTGCACACAGTCACCCATGTTGGGTTTGTGTCTAAAACATACTCTAATTACAATCCTCCCTGAGGTGAGTCAGTTCCTTACATTGTGTGAACTATACCAAGCAAATGAGTTTTTGAACTATGGAGGGGGAAGCTGCTGTGCAATTAATAATGTTTCAGCAAGTAAGTTTCAATACCAACTCTCTTAATTAGATTCCATTTGAAATGTTATATTTTGTTTTTATTGCAGTGATTGAAAAAGTAAGGGGCCCTGAACTTGACTCACATTGCAAAACATTTTCAATGCATTACAGTACTTTGTACAATTGGAAAATTTCTGTTCGACAGACAGTATTGTGTTTACAGCCCTGATATCATTCAATAATAGCACCGCTGCCACACAGTGCCAGGAAAGTTCGATTATCCCCACAGGTGACTGTCTGTGTGGAGTTTGCACATTTTTCTGTTTCTGTATGGGTTTCCTCCCACACTCCAAAGCTGTGCAGATTAGGTGGATTGGCCAAGCTAAATTGCCCATAGTGTTTAGGGATGCATAGGCTAGGTGGATTAGCAGAAATTCAGGGATAGGGTCAGGGGATGGGTCTGGGTAGGATGATCTTTAGAGATTGGTGTGAACTAGGTGGGCTGAATGGTCTGATTCCACACTGTAGGAATTCTATGGTTCTAAGCACAAATGGGGCAGATGATATTTTATTAGCAAGTTAATAAAATAGTAATGAAACTGTAAAGTAAATGAGCAACCATCCAAAATCTGCATTAAAATGTTCCTCTTGCAAGATCATAAAACTGTCAATCAAATATCGTCAGTATATACCCTTGCAAAAAATCTAACTGACGGTGACAACTCAAGGCTGTCTGAACTTGTTAGTCTAAATGTGTATAAGGAGGGCGGTTTATGCAGGCATGAAAATCTGGTAGGTCGATTATGTTGTAAAGTGAGTGG
>NW_025214590.1:43134-46905 GCF_004010195.1 Chiloscyllium plagiosum | reverse complement strand
GATTTTTTTCTGATAGATTTCCAATCCAAAAATTATGATAAAACTGTAATTGTGGCTCATTACATTGTCAACAGATCTCCATTAAACGTATTTATCCGTTTATTCAGAGACAATATTGAAACAAAAATGCTGTTGACTGTATGTTTCTGTGAAAATAAATCTTCCTTATCAACTTATTTTCTTTATAATTCTGACTCAAATGTCTCAATATTGATGATATGAAAAATTGCATGAATTAAATACAATGCAAAATTTGTTCTTATTATATATTATATTTCTCCAAAAGAAAAGTAGAGAAACCATATATAGAAATCTTGAAGATCTGAGAATTTTGAATGACAAACCATTTCTGATCAACGTTCACTGAATATCTAATGTCTTTCCATGTCATCATGCCAGAATTTGCATTCTCAGCTGACAGATTAAGAAATATCTAGTCAACATCAGAGCAAATCCATTTAGAAATAATGAATCATTTACTTTGCCAAAGTTCTAAAATTAATTATCAATTCATTGTCATTCCACAAATCACACAGTTATTCAGTTTAGGTTTTGTAACAAACATCGTCAAATTCACATTTTAATTGAATCCATTATTTCTTAGTGTCAATATTAAAAAAAGAATAATAGTTCTCTTATTCCAGGATAATACAAACACAAACTAATTAATGATTCCTTATCCAACACTCACAGATAATATGTTCCCTTCTCATTTGAATGTTCACAGAAATCATTGGATTAATATTCGGCCTTACATATTAAGAGACGTCTGATTACTATAAACTCCAATAAATGCTATTCATTTTTACACATGACGGGCAGCTATATGAGATTGCTAATCATTTTTAAGTTTGCTATGAAATGTTTTTAAGATTAATTGTTGCTAGATTAATATTTAAGAATTGATCAAATCCAGTATATCTAGCTTTAAGTGTGAAATTAAGGCTCAGTAACGTAAACGTATTGCATTGTACAGAAACCAATGGTAGCGAATGGTGATTTTTATTTCAATACTTGAATCTTAGTTGATTTGCTTTTCTGGGCATGGCCTGCCCCAACCTGGAATAGAATGGTCCATATTGGCTCATACAAAATGCCTGACAATCAAAAACAGGCAGCCTATCTTAGAACTAAAATACAAGGTGTCAGGGGGTGATAAACTAGACTAACATTCTGTTCCAGCCTTAAATTAAAATAAATCACACTACCAATAGACCTAATCCAAAGCCAGGACTACAGCATTCCAGACATTTCTTGATAAGAGCATGCCGAAATACAGACAAATGACCAATCCTGATCTTCAGAAATGAATGGATAATTGTCCCAGTAAATGAATAAACAGCAGCTGCAGGGTTCAGCCCAGTTAACTCACTAAGCAGCTATCATGACAACAGAAGAGTTCATTTGTCAGATATAGCTATTATTTTACAGTTACTCAGAATATTAAACAAAGGTTCTAATTACAGATTCTTGAGTATAATAGGGAAAATTTCCAACATAAGTTTGATATATGTAATTAATGCCTACTAAAAGCATTATAGAAAAGCATTTAGACAGAGATTTGAAGTTAGCTAGTTTTCGGAATTAACTTCACGGTATGATGTTGACTGCTCATTAATTATAAAGTCCTGACAGAAAGAGTAACTGTATAATTTTACACAATATAACGAACTTTATAACACAAGTCATATTACTAATCTTATAGCAAGTAAGCTAAAATTAACTGTTTTTTCTATTTCTTTGTATATATATAATTAAGACAGTGAACGATATGAGGAGTAATTGGCTTTGATAAAATAAAATATAATGAATAGCAGAACTCAAAATGTTCCAACTGATAAGGTATCCTGAGAGGCCCGAGGGAGTTCAGGAATAACTTTGGAATCTAAGTCAATAAGATGCATGGAAAGATCCCAATAGGAATCTGGGGATGTCCATTCGAACGCCCATCTGCGATTATGTGTTTCGATTAGGTGGCTGGATGAGGAGGGAAGGGCTGTAATCATATTGCATGTGGCCTTTGTGATGCTGAAAGTCCATAAAAATGCTGCATTTTACTGTACATGTTACAGTGTACCATGGATCTCCCTTCCGAGATTGGCCTCGGGGGATGATCCCTTCATTAACTGGTTGCTGCATGAGTAAACATCTTCCACATGCCTGAGCTCAGCCTACCTCCTGAGTCCTCATTCCCTGCCAGGTGAAAACAATTCTACAGCTATGATGACATTTCAATTCAATACATACATTTTTTTTGTGTGAAATGATTACCTTCAGAGTGATATAATTTTCATGATAAAATTGCATTACATTTACTTTTTTTGGTGTACAAGAAAACATTTCGATTATATCCATTTGTTCTTTCGTTCAACCAACACTAAGTATTAAATTGTTGTAAAGACTACAATGGGGGAAACGGGAACGAGTCTTCAGCTCAAATGTCATATGAAATGACAGTTTCCTTTTTTCAAACAAATTGCCCTCCAAAATTATTTTTGATTTCATTTCATTATAAGAAAAAAAATTGCTTGAAAATGTTGACAATTCTCCTTTTCCTCCCATATTAGATGTCAGTGAACAATAATCACACAATTATGAGAATTCCTTTCCGTATCAAATGTCAGTGACCCTATATTTTGTTCACAATAATAGTCACATCAGGGCCTAATTCTTTTCCTCCTAATTCTGAAATAAATATCAAAACATTAATTGTGGTAAAAATTACATCAACAAAATTGTCTTGACTCTTCAAGAAAACTATTGGAAGCATATAAATCTTGCATTGCCTGCATTTTTAAACAAAATCTTTTTTTTTCAATTGCTGCTGAATGATTTTTTTCACATCATACAGCTAAGTTTTATGCTTTAATTTTCAGTTTATTAATCTTAATGAATATCCAATCAACATCAGAGCAAAGTGTTTTCAAAATATTAAGTCAATTTATCTGTCAGGATTCTAAAAGCAATTATCAATTACAATAATTGCACAGCAATTTAACATAGACTTTGTAAAAATGCAGTGTTTTATTGAAAATTTCACTCAATATTTCTTATTGTCAATGCTACCATATTAATACCTATTTGTTCAGGCCCATGCACATACTAAACGACCAATAATATCCCTTGCAAAATTCTTTGTAAATGTCTGATTTTTGCTCAGGTGAAATATAACAATTATCTCAGCCTTTGAAATTCAGAAATTGAAATTCCTTTTCCCTGCAATATTAATGTTCATTTCCACATATTACTCAGTCTAATATCAAGATGAGATATCTCATTATTCTCAAATTCACGAATATATATTTTTAAAAATCCCTTTGTTGCTAATATATCTTATATCTAATAATTGTGCAATCCAGTAAGGGCTACAAATGTGGAATTATGCTTCTGTACAATAAATACTGCAAGGACATTGCAATGTACAATCTCTCAATCATTGTGAATAATGTATTTATTTTAAACTTGGAAATATTTTTGAATTGATTTGATTATAATTTACGTCGATGTTGACACTTACTGTATATGCAATAACAATATCAGTAGATTATTTGGATGTATCATCGTCCATTCCAATAATCACAGTATCTGCTATATACTTTCTTCTGGTCACTCATAGCAAAATGTATCTAATTCCACTCAATCAATATTCCTCAGAAAATATTTGAGAATGTTGCAGTCATAAAGCTGAAATATACAAAGTCATGATAGTCATTAATTTTCTCTTGTTCTGTAGATCTTAGTTAAAACAACACAGAATTTTATGCTCCAGTG
>NW_025214590.1:35388-41461 GCF_004010195.1 Chiloscyllium plagiosum | reverse complement strand
CCTCCCCCACTCACCTATTGTACTCTATGCTACTTTCTTCCCACCCCACCCTCCTCTAGCTTATCTCTCCACGCTTCATGCTCTCTGCCTTTATTCCTGATGAAGGGCCTTTGCCCGAAACGTCGATTTTGCTGCTCGTCGGATGCTGCCTGAATTGCTGTGCTCTTCCAGCACCATTGATCCAGAATCTGGTTTTCAGCATCTGCAGTCATTGTTTATACCTAATATGTTGAAGGTGTTAGCCTCCTGTGTTCTCTGTCTATGACCTGATGTTTAGATTGATTCCAATCTAAAAAGTCAAATAACAGAGTTTTACATAAATTCATGTAGTTTTTGAGCTCAGAGTTCGACATGAATCTATGTGGTTTTTAAGCAAAGTGCAAAGTAACTCTGAAAGTACCAAAAAAATTCATCACACGCAATAACTATGTGTGCATGTGGGTCTTTGTCTGTCTGTGTGTGTGTCTGTCTGGGGTGGAGGTTGTGAGTGTGAGAAAGTGTGTGTGTAGTGAGTGCAGAGTGTCACAGACTTAAGACACTCTGCACTCACTACACACACACACACACACACTTTCTCACACTCACAACCCCCACCCCAGACGACACACACACAGACAGACAAAGACCCACATTCACACATATATATTGCGTGTGTTGAATTTTTTTGGTACTTTTAAAGTTACATTGCACTTTGCTCAAAAACCACATAGATTCATGTTGAACTCTGAGCTCAAAAACTGCATGAATTTATGTAAAACTCTGTTATTTCACTTTTTTAGATTAGAATCAATCTAAACATCAGGTCATAGACAGAGAACACAGGCGGCTAACACCTTCAACATATTGTCTAGCTATCACCATTGTTAACAGCTAACCCGAGAATGCAACTTAAAAAAAAGGGTTTTGTGATTTACACATGAAAGAAGTGGAACTATCACTGTATTGTAACTGATGAAAGGCTTCACAGACAATCAATTCTTCAATGTCTAATTTAAGTTACATCAGACTGCAAATTTTTGCTATAAATTCTGTGTTACGATTGAGCCCTCCACAATCACCTGATGAAGGAGCGTCGCTCCGAAAGCTAGTGTGCTTCCAATTAAACCTGTTAGACTATCACCTGATGTTGTGTGATTTTTAACTTTGTACACCCCAGTCCAACACCGGCATCTCCGAATCACAAAAATCTTTAAGTTTACTTATTTTAAATTTGTGTGCGAGATATTTCAAATTGCAATCATTTTTGTTGTATAATTCAGCAAACCTAAATTTTGAATTTGGAAAAGTCTCCATTTTTGCAACACATTAAATAACTGTTTTTTTCCAAATCACGCGCTCCGCAAAATGATTATTGGTTTCATTTAATTGTAAGAAAAGAACTATTTTGAACATGTTGATTCATTTTGTCTTTTCTATTCCAAAATTATTCATGACTGTACGATAATGACACAATTTTTATAATTCCTTTATGTACCAAATGTCATTGACTGCATCAGTTGTTCACTTTCATGCTCACTTTCATTATCTATTAACTTTCTTCCAAATTCTGACACAAATGTCTGAACTCTGATCATAATATTAATCATCTAAATTAAAACAACATGTCTCTATGATGAAACCATTTGATAGAAATTCATATTTCTTGTGTTACCTTCATTTGTTAGTAAAGGAAGAAAACATTTTTCTATCATCACTGAATGGCTCATTTTTTCTTCAATTCATAAAGCTAGTTACTATATTTTATTTCACAATTTACCAATTTTAATAAATATCCAATCAACATAACAGCAAAGTATTTTTGAAATATTGAATCATTTTAATTGCTTTTATAACAACATTATCAAGTCATTGTCATGATAATAATTGCGCAATTATTTAAGAAAGTGTTTTGAACAAGTGAAATTCACATTTTAATTTAACCAGTTATTTCTTAGTACTAACACTACAATATGAAACTTTATTTTCAGGTCAAGTTTCTCACAATGGATCCAAGGACTTCCCATCCAACATTAATTGTGAATGTCTAATGTTTGCTTATTTGAATGATCTCCGTAACCACAGACTTTAAATTCACAGACCTGCAATTAATTTTCATTGCAATAATTCATGTTTGTTTGCACATATTCCTCAGTCACATAGCAAAACGAGATTTCTCATTATTTCTATATTCATTGATCGAATTTTATAATTCAGTTGTTGCTCATACCGAATAATTATTCAATCCAGTACGTGCTGTGAATGTGGAATTACGGCTCTTTACACGAATAACTATTATAGTGTGCAATCTCTCAATCACTGTTCATATTCATTCTTATCTTACCCGCGGAAACATAGTTGAATTCATTTAAATATATTTCACTTTGATGCGAACATTTACTGTATTTCTAATCATTATAAGATTTAAGTATTTTTCATGACACAAAATCATGTAAAATTCCTGCGGTTTGTTAAGTCAAATGAAAAGAATTAACATTTCTGTATTGTCTCATTAAACAATAACAATGCATTTTGAATTTTTCGAAGTTGAGCATTTTTGCAAAGAAGGGATGTTGTCTTCAGCTGACTAATTGCATTAAATGCCTAATTCACAGAATCTGCTGTGTATTCTCTTCGAGTTCCCAAGCAACCAAATTTACTAATTCTGCTGGTTCTAAATTCCTGGAAAGTATTTGATATTGTTGCAGTCGTAAAGATGAAGAAGTCAATGTGATTGTACTGATTTTTTTTATTGGAAAGAGCTTAATTCAAACATTTCAGGCACATAAATTGCTATTCTACAGTGTTACAAAGATGAAAAGCAAGTTAATTTCTTCATCAGTGAAATAAACAAATGTCACTTCCCGTTATTCATTAGTTAGCTAATTCCCAAATTTGTAATTAAACAATGCAATTCATCTGAATATTGTTGTGCCCTTTGATCATATTAATTTTCTAATTATTGTTCATTCATGATTTGTCAGGGATTTCTATTTTTTGTTTTCCATTCACCTATTCATGTTGAATGTAAGATTGATACGCTTTGGCAACATCAGAGAATTGAATGTAAGATTGATACGCTTTGGCAACATCAGAGAATGTTCATTTGAAATTTGACTTTGCACATCTCTCACTTATCTCACTTCTTGCATGTGCATTAGTTATGTGCATTAGTCAGGGGTAAATGTCCAGGAATCTGAGAGCAGAATGGTGCTGAGTGGATTATTTTTTGGAACATCAGTGTAGACTTGTTGGGCCAAATGGCCTGTTTCCACACAGTAGGGATTCCATAAACTTAGAATTGTGTTTCACTAAACAAAACTGACAATTTATTTTCAATGTTGCATTTAAAACTTATATTTAACTGTCAATTGTCAATCTTGTAAAATATCTCAATGTTACTGAAATCAATGTTCAAACAAAACACTGCACATAAAGCCACACAAAGATCTTCATGACCATCTAATTACTGTTCAGTGGAATAATCACAGTAAATATCTTATTGTTCCTGAGATCAATCACTACTATCACAGTAAGGATCTGGTTATCATTCCCTCCAATAAATGCAATCGTTGTCCCTCTGGTATTTCAGTTCAGTCGTTATACACCATGCTGGTTGTTCAAAGCATGGTTATTCTTTATTTTGAATGGCCAAGCATTCTAACGGCAAGAGATGTTGTTCAATCGTATTTGTTGCATGTTCTCAAACAGGTTTTCACTATAAAATTGCAAAAAAAATGTTTTTATTTGGTCTTGTTCAACTGCTGATGCTAACATTTTCAATTCATGTTCATTCAACATATTTGGAGAAAGTGAGGAAAGCTGTAGCATTGGAAAAAGGCAGATACATTCAAAGAGCAGGAATATCGACCTGTCGGGCATTAGGCCATCATCAGAAAAGATTCCTGATGAAGGGCTCATTCCCAAAACGTCGATTCTGCTTCTCCTCGAATGCTGCCTGACCTGTTGTACTTTTCCGGCACCACACTCTTTTGACATTAGAAATATTTTACTGAATATTCAGAGATAATACTAAAAGTTGCCTCTGTCAATTTAATTTACTGTGCTTTCTATTCACTGAAGTTTTCATGTTAATTGCTCCTCTTTTTCTTCTTAAATCTGATACAAATTTCAAAATACAGAACACTTTAAAATTCACATGAATTATAAATTTGTTTCTCGACAAGAAAACCAATGGAGGGTGATATAGAATTCTTGAACAGCCTACACTTTTGAATGAAAAAGCAATTCCTTCCAAAAAAATGTTTGCACGTCTGCATCTTTCTTTCAATTCAATAATGGTGCAAATAGTTTATAATTGTCAGTTGATCTCTCTGAATGAGTGCCTAATCAATGTCAATGTAAACAGCTGAAACATTAACAACAAATTGATAACTGGGTGTTAAAGATCTTATTTGAAGTGAACAAATGTTTGGTATTTACTAGAATTCCGCCAGAAAACATTATTGAATCATAATGCAAGAAATGAGATATGTGAGAAATGTGCAAACCTTATTTTTAAATGAACAAACTCCAATATTTTCAAAGCATTTCAATCTTATGGTCAAAATGAACAGGTGAATGGAAAAATAAAAGCAAGTTTCTGACAATTCATAAACTGAACAATTACAAATTCACTTTGATCAAAGGACAGAGTAATATTTAGATGAATCATAACATTTAGTTACAAAGTAGTAACCTGATAAGGATTAGGTGGGAGCATTTGTTAGTTTACTGAAGAAGATATCGACTTTATTTCCAATTTATAGCATGACAGAATAATGTTTAATGTGTTTCACTTGTTTGGAATTGCCCCTTTGCAACAAAATAAAGGATCAATCTCATTACTTAAACATCGTAATCTTTAATTCTGCAACATTTTCAAATATTCTCCAGGAACTTATAAGCAACAGAATTAGATAAATGTATGCCCACTATCCGAAAGTAGAGCGTTATTATGAAACCTTTCATAAGCTACAAAGGCGTAAATCGAAGAAGCATGAATCTTTTTCCTTTTTGTTCGTAAAAGTGAAAATCCTCTTCAGATTTCTTTCAGTTAAAGAAAGCAGGGACAGATGTAAGTCTTTTGTAAAAGCAAAGTAGCCAAAGCAAACTTTCCAAAAGTGGGGGATATGTGTACACATATTTCTCAGCAGAGAGCGGCGCGAGCTGGGCGGAAGTGAGGTTGGAGCGCAGAGCTAGTCGGGAAGGTAAGTGATTGATATTTGAGTGGGTGTGTTCAGAAGGGAAAGGGGGAGAGGAGGAGAGCGCTAGTTATAGGAGACTCTCTAGTTAGAGGGACGGACAGGCGGTTCTGTGGACATGGGCGGGACACTCTCGGATGATTTGTTGCCTCCCGGGTGCCAGGGTCTGAGACGCCTCAGACCGCGTCTTCAGAATCCTTAAGGGGGAGGTTGAGCAGCCAGACGTCGTGGTGCACGTTGGCACCAACGACATAGGTAGGAAGAGGGGTGGGGAGGTCATTCAAGAGCTCAGGGAGTTAGGCTGGAAGCTTAAAGCTCGGACAGACAGAGTCGTCATCTCTGGGTTGTTGCCGGTGCCACGTGACAGTGAGGCAAGGAATAGGGAGAGAGTGCAGTTGAACACGTGGCTGCAAGGATGGTGTAGGAGGGAGGACTTCAGGGATTTGGACAATTGGACTGCATTCTGGGGAAGGTGGGACCTGTACAAGCAGGGCGGGTTGCACCTGAACCAGAAGGGCACCAATATCCTGGGGAGTAGGTTTGCTAGCACTCTTCAGGGGGTTTAAACTAATTTGGCAGGGGAATGGGATCCGGACTTGTAGTCCAGCAAATAGGCTAGCTGTTTGTCAGGATATCCAAGAATGTAGGGAGGCTGTGAAGAAGGTAGCACTGACAGGGAATACTTGCGGACACAGAGATGGGTTCAAGTGCGTATACTTCAATGCAAGGAGTATCAGAAATAAGGTGGGTGAACTTAAGGTGTGGATCGGTACCTGGGACTACGATGTTGTGGCCATCACGGAAACGTGGATAGAAGAGGGACAGGAATGGTTGTTGGAGGTTCCTGGTTACAGATGTTTCAGTAAGATTAAGGAGGGTGGTAAAAAAGGAGG
>NW_025214590.1:27132-33385 GCF_004010195.1 Chiloscyllium plagiosum | reverse complement strand
TTATCAATGACTTGGATGAGGGAGTCGAATGGTGGGTCAGTAAATTTGCAGATGATACGAAGATTGGTGGAGTTGTGGATAGTGAGGAGGGCTGTTGTCGGCTGCAAAGGGACTTAGATATGATGCAGAGCTGGGCTGAGGAGTGGCACATGGAGTTCAACCCTGCCAAGTGTGAGGTTGTCCATTTTGGAAAGACAAATAAGAATACAGAATACAGGGTTAACGGTAGGGTACTTAGTGAGGTGGAGGAACAGAGGGATCTTGGGGTCTATGTTCATAGATCTTTGAAAGTTGCCACTCAGGTGGATAGAGCCTGTAAGAAGGCCGATGGTGTATTAGCGTTCTTTAGCAGAGGGATTGAATTCAAGAGTCGTGAAGTGTTGTTGCAACTGTAGAGGACTTTGGTTAGGCCACATTTGGAGGACTGTGTGCAGTTCTGGTCGCCTCACTTTAGGAAAGATGTGGAAGCTTTGGAGAGGGTGCAGAGAAGATTTACCAGGATGTTGCCTGGAATGGAGAATAGGTTGTACGAGGATAGGTTGAGAGTGCTAGGCCTTGTCTCGTTGGATCGGCGAAGGATAAGGGGTGACTTGATATAGGTTAATAAGATGATCAGAGGAATAGATAGAGTAGAC
The DNA here is from genome assembly GCF_004010195.1 of Chiloscyllium plagiosum. NCBI lineage: Eukaryota > Metazoa > Chordata > Chondrichthyes > Orectolobiformes > Hemiscylliidae > Chiloscyllium > Chiloscyllium plagiosum. Next base: position 32,750 of record NW_025214590.1, on the reverse strand, counting down.
AGTCAGAAACTGTCACAACAGTCACAACAGAGTGTTACAAGGGGAAATAAATTTAAGGTGAAGGGTGGAAGGTATAGGGGAGTGTCAGGGTTGGGTTCTTTACCCAGAAAGTGGTGGGGGCATGGAATGCCCTGCCTGTGGGAGTGGTAGAGTCAGAATCTTTGGTGACCTTTAAGCGGCAATTGGATAGGTACATGGATGGGTGCTTAAGCTAGGACAAATGTTCGGCACAACATCGTGGGCCGAAGGGCCTGTTCTGTGCTGTATTGTTCTATGTTCTATGTTCTATATTTCTTGGTAACCTGACACAAATATGTATCAGATTTTGTGATTATTGATATAATAGTTAAAAACAGATCGAATGTTGGATTGAAAAGCAATTCAGTCTGTGCTTGGGTACTCTCGAATCAACATTCAGAGCAGCTCTTGATATATTTCTGTTGAAGGTGTAATTTGAAACCTTCCCTCGGGTCTAGAAATAGAGACACTGCCACAGATCCACAAGCTGCTTTCATAATGTTCCCACTCAGGACGGCAGGTCTGCAATATTATGTTTAATGTGGTTACTCAAATGATAACTAATCCGCTGTTTATTGCAGTAATTTGAATGGGAATTAATTCGGCAGTTTCTGTGTGTAATGGACTGGAAATTAAACAATATTTTACAAAACAATAGACGAAAGGAATGGTGGTCTTAAATAAACATGATAATTCTTTGAAAGACAAATTGACAAAACTGCGTGATCATTATACTTTGATTTCTAAAATGCATCAGACATTCAATGTGAATATTCAGCTGAAGACAATTCCCTTCCTTTCAACAAAGTACAACTTCCACAAATTCAAAATGAACAGGCATTGAAAAAGGAAGGAACAAGGTAATTCTATTTTCTTTACATAAACATGCGATTAATTTTAAGTAAGTTTTATATATGTAAAAAAGAAACTCTTATTGTGGTTCGAAATAATAATAAATGTTAGCATGAAGTGAAATATAATCAAATCAATTTAACTGTGTTTTCTCAGTTAAAATACAGTTCAATATTCAAAGTAATCGAATGATTGTACACTGCACTATCTTTACATTAATTCGGTGCTGAGACATAATTCCACATTTATACCCCTTATAGTGAAGTCAGAGGAGGTAGGGGAGGTCCTTAGTGAGTACTTTGCTTCAGTATTCACGAGTGGGAACTTGTCCTTGTGAGGACAATGTGAAATAGGCTGATATGGTCGAACAGGTCGATATTAAGATGGAGAATGTGCTGATCATGTTGAAAAACCATGGGGATAGATAAGTCCCCTGGGCCAGAAAGAATATAACTTAGGTTGTTATAGGAAGTGAGGGAAGGGATTACTGTGTTTTGGCGATGATCTTTGCATCCTCACTGTCCGCTGGAGTCATACCAGATGATTGGACGGTGGCAAACGTTCTTCCCTTATTCAAGAAACGCAATCAAGATAATCCTGGGAATCATCGATGAGTCAGTCTTACATCAGTTATGGGCAAATTATTGGAGAGGATTCTGAGAGACAGGATTTATATTTATTTAGAAAATCATAGATTGATTAGAGATGGTCAGCATGGCTTTGTGAGCGGCAGGTTTTGCCTCACAAACTTTATTGAATTATTTGAGGATGTGACAAACACATTGGTGAGGACAGAGTAGTGGATGTGGTGTATCTGGACTTTAGCAAGATGTTTGATTAGGTTCCCCATGGTAGCTCATTTAGAAAGTAATGAGGTATGTGATACAGGGAAACCTGCCTGGTTAGATACTAAATTGGCTGGCCCATAGAAGACAGGGTGAGATTACATGGATAGTTTTCAGCTTGGAGCACGGTGACCAATGGTGTTCTGAAGGGATTAGTTCTGGGAACTCTGCTCTTTGTGATTTTTTATAAATGACTTGGATGAGGAAGTGGAAGGGTGGGTTATGAAGTTTCCAATGACACGAGAGTTGGTGGAGTTATGGATAGTGTGGAGAGCTTTTGTAGGTTGCTAAACGACATTGACAGGGTGCAGAGCTGGGCTGAGAAATGGCAGATGGAATTCTACCTGGGAAAATGTGAAGTTATTCATTTTGGAATTTCAAATTTGAGTGCACATTTTCGGATTAAATGCAGGATTCTTGACAATGTGGAGGAACAGAGGGATCGTGGGGTGCATGTCCATACATCCCTCATAGCTGACATCCAAGGTGATAGGGTTATTAAGACGGTGTATGGTGTGTTGGCTTTCATTAGCAGGGAGATTGAGTTTAAGAGCCACGTGGTTATGCTGCAGCTCTATGGATCCGTGGTGAGACTACACTTAGAATATTGTGTTCGGTTCTGATCACCTCATTATACATAGGATGCAGAAGATTTAGAGAGGTTAGCGGATGAGATTTGTCAAGATGTTGCCTGGACTGGAAGGCATATCTTAAGAAGAAATGTTGAGGGAGATGGGGCTTTGATCATTGCAGTTAAAGAGGATGAGAGTTTACTTGATAGCTTTGTGTAAGATGATGAGACGCATAGATGAGAGTGGATGATGAAAACCTTTTCCCCACAAAGTGGCATATTTTAAGGTGAATGGGGGAAGTTGTGGGGAGATGTCAGAGATAGTTTCTTTATAGATAGTGGTGGGTGTGTGGAATGCACTGCCAGTGGTGGTAGGAGATTCAGATCCATCAGGGACATCTAAGCGACTCTTGGATAGGCACATGGATGATAGTAAATGAAGGGCATGTTGTTTCGTCTGATCTTAGAGTAGGATAAAAGGTCGGAACAACATCATGGCCAAAGGGCCTGTACTGTGCTGTACTGTTCTATATTCTATGGACTGAAATGAACAATTATTATATATTAGCAACATGTAGATTATCAAAATTCTATTAGCGTACTTAAGAATAATGATAAATTTCATCTTGCTATTTGACTGTGCTATCTGCAAAGATGCTCAGGAACTGTTGCAGGGAAAAGTAATTAGGTTTTTCTACATTTATAAGACTGGGATTACACAGATCATTCAAATGAGCAAAAGTCATATTTTTAACAGTGCGTGTTGCATCAGAAACAATGGATTCTTTTGTAGGTGTGTTGATTGGAAATAACATGGATTTTTATATTACTGTATAGGTACTAGGGAAGATTGGATTAAATTCAAATATAACTTCACTGTAGTTGTTAGCGAGACTAAACTAAAGCATAGTATAATTATTGTCATGCAAATGCCTTAACCATTACTGTTAGAATCCTGAAAAAAAAGATATATTGTACCGTTTTTTAAACAGTCAATAAATTAAATTGTGAACCTCAGTATACTTGTTACCCAGACCAATTATTATGCAATTATTGTAATGGTAATGACTTAATAACTAATGTTAAAACCTAAACAGATAAATTGGTTCAATATTTTGTCAGCATGTTGCTCTGAAATTGATTGGATATTTATTAAGATTGGTAAACTGAGGGGCAAAATATAATAGCTCGTTTGATAGAATTGAAGGAAAAAATTAGATAGTGTTTATTGAACCGAATTGTTTTTGTTTAAAAATGCAGTTGATGCAAGAATAATATATTTTCCTCCATTGGATTACTTGTAGAGACATTTTTTTTAAATTGTCATGATTCAAGGTTGAGACACTTGTGTCAGAGTCTGCAAAGGGGAGAGTGAGAGAGAATGAAATTCTAAAAAAGCAGAAAGGAAAGGAACTGGCGAGCAGAAGAGCTCCAACTGCAGTGTCTCACCCTGCCAACATCTTGTTGGGTGAGCTGGAATGCAGACTAGTCAAGCAACAAACTGACACAGTCATACGCACAGAATCATAGCTTACAATGTACTAGACACTATCGTCACCATCCCTTATGTCCTGTCCCACGGATGTAACTGAAATGCTGGAACATGCAGGGTTATGGACTAAGATTTGCAGAATGTGATCAATGTGATTTATTTGACATTTCTCCAGAATATTAAACTCCAGTCCAATTTGAAAATTTAATAGCGTCATCCGACTTGAACTACAAATGTCAGAAAAAAAATTATCAGAAAGTTACAGCACACTTGGCCAATCCTGGGTATGTGTTGGCTGTAATAGAACTCCCCAGGCTTTACAGTTTTTTGTACTCGCCATTGAGAGCAAAAAATGCAGACTGAACTCTGCCCTCTATGCTTTTATAATCTGGTTTTTTAAACATATTTCTTTGGCACTGCACACCTTGTTTCTTTCCCAGCTCTAACTCCATTCCCCGTGGCCTTGAGGGACGACCATTTCTGCTGTTTAATCTCTCCTGCCTTCCCCCGTGTGACAGACTGTCTTTTTGTCCTTGTCTCACCCCCACCTTGCTCACAACCTGTTACATTTATGATGGTTCCCCGATCTCTGTAACTTTCACTGCACCCCCTGGGTCAATGGCGCGAGTTTTGAATTCTCTTCCTCCTGAGATAATCAGAAATGTTTCCGGTTGCAGTGTCCCCCAGATTTTATTTTGAAAAGCAGAGCATTTGTGTCAGAGTCAAGTATTTGCGAGCCTTCATCCACAATTCCCAGCATTTGGATATAATTTGTGACCCTCCCGCAGATGTGTAGAGTTAGTGGATTGGCCATGCTAACATGGCCGCAGTGTGCAATTTAGGTGGGTTGGGCTAGCCATGGTTAATGTGGGGTTATAGGGGTAGGGTGGGTGAGCAGGTCATTGCAGACTCGATGGGCCGAATAGACTCTTTCTGCACCACAGGATTCTGTGACTCTAACTAGTTGTGATTGTTGTCACATTTTCCTCATGCCAGGTTCATTCAACTCAGATACATATGATTCTGTGGGTTATCACTCACTCCTTCCCTTCAGTTTTTCATCAATTTCACACTGTATGTGAGGGTGGGAATGGATTTGTAAATATAAACACTCTAACCAAAACCCCTCACAGGTGAGGAACTGTTTCTGCTACTTTCATCGCTCACAAGGAAGAGGAAAATAAAGGTTCAGTCACAAATCTCACAGGAACATAGCGGTTATAATCACCAGGAAAGGCTGAACAGCTCAAAACGCTTTTCTCAAGAAAAGAGGAGGCTCAGAGACAACCTGTCACAAGAAGAAAGCTTTGTGTCTGTGTTTTCAGAGATTTGAGGTTGAAATCATTGGGTTGGAAGCATGTTTCATTGCCCCGGTGCTATCTAAATGTGCATCTTTCTTTCTATCTGTCTGAGTTAACAATCAGATGGACAGGTCAATGTCTGAGTGTCTTACCAAATCCCTGATTGAATCTGTCTCCCCCACAATCTCAGGTGCCTCACCACTCACTGGGTCACGGAGAAACTCTGCCGTTACAATGAGAACTGTCTTTGCTGTCACCTCTCCCAGTGCTTCCGCCTAATCCCCACTTCCCTTCATTAAATCCCAGCTGCCTCTCGTCCACCCACATGGACATGTTGAAGAGCATGCCAGGAGTTTGGATTGAAACCGAGAGTTCAATAGCCATAATGAGAGAGGAAGAAGGAAATAAACGGTGATTGTGGATCCCAGGAGATACAGACTCCAGGATTAGTCCTTGTGGGCATTCCCGCAGTAATACAAGACAGCATTCCATGATGAGAGTTAAACCCGGGTGGCAGTAGAGGGGGCCACTGAACATTA
>NW_025214590.1:0-26632 GCF_004010195.1 Chiloscyllium plagiosum | reverse complement strand
ATAGATCCTTGAGGGACACCAAATACAAGGAATTCAGAAAGGAAAGGGAGAGTGGAGATGGAGCAGGATTTACAAATGATGGTGAGGTCAAATGTTAGATTTTTTTGCAGAATGGATGAGAAGGAGATAACCAGAAAAGACAGGCAGACAGAACAAGGAACAATACCTGTGAATTGGCGAGGGTGGTGATGAGGAGGAAACAGAGTTGGAATGTCTGTAGTTTAGCGAGACTAGTAAAAGATCAAGATGAGCTCTGATAAGGCTTGACAAGAGACTGGAGAAAGATGTAAGTTTGGGACAAAAATGAGGAACACCATGTGAGGCAGTTTGCCTCGGTGGTCTACCGGGAAGGGGGGAAGCAGCAGAGGCAGCTGATCGGATTGTCTCAGTCTTAGTGACATAGAAACTCCATGTGCTCCTTACTCTTGTTGTTGGAGGGAAGGATGAAGGAGACAGGATGATGGACAGTGTTTTACAAAGAAACAAAACCAGGGTTAGTGATATTTAAAATGAGTGAACAAATCTAATGTCCTTGTTCGAATCCCAGCTCAGCAGATGGTAGAATCTGAATTCAAGAAAAAATAACGAATGAGGAATTTCCTGATCTCCATGGAACCATTGTCAATGGCGAAAAAAATCCTGCCAACCTGACAGTCGCCCAACAAGCTACTCACTGTATTAATCACTGCAAAGTCTCAACAAAGGAATGAAACTGGGTGGACCACTTGGCATCTAACAAGGATTTAGGAAATACAACCACAGAATCAGCCCTCTCGACTCTGCAACATCCTGCTCACTGATATCTGTTTTTTTTTTGTGCCAAAACGTGGCGAGCTGTCTCACAGACTAGTCAAGGAACAGCCTGACATAGTCATACTCAGAGAGTAACCCCTTACAGATAATGGCCAGACAACACCATCACCATCCCTAGATAGATAGTGTGAAAAGCACAACATGTCAGGCAGCATCCGAGGAGCAGGAGAATCGACGTTTCGAGCCTAAGCTCTTCATCAGCCTGACTTGCTGTGCTTTTCCAGTACCACAATCTCGACTCTGATCTCCAGCATTTGCAGTCTTCACTTTCTCCTGAAATTTCTGGATATGTCCTGTCCCACCAGCAGGACAGACCAGGCAGAGGTGATGGCACAATAGTGTACACACAGGAACCATTTGCCCTGGGAGTCCTCAGCATTGACTTTGGACACCAGGAAGTCGCATGGCTCCTGCTGACTACCACGTACCGTGCTCCCACAGCTGATGAATCAGTGCTCCTCCATGTTGAGTAACACTTGGAGGAAGCACTGAGACAATAAAATGGTGACAAGCCTACTCTGGGTACAGGATTTCAATGTCCTCTATCAAGAGTAGCTCAGCAGCAGGATTACTAACTGTGCTGGTCGGGTCCTCAAGGACATAGCTGCTCAACTGGGTTTGCAGCAGGCGGTAACAGGACCAGCAAGAGGGGAAAACATACCAGATCTTATCAGTATGAATCTACCATATGCAAATGCATCTGTCCATGACAGTATCAGTAAGAGCGACCATCCCACAGTCTTTTTGGAGACAAAGCCTCACCTTAAAGTTGAGAAAAACCTCCATTGTGCTGAGTGGTACTATAACCGTGCTAAATGGAACCGATGTAGAAACTCAAACTGGATATCTCTGAGGCACTGTGGGATAACAACAGCAGAACTGTACTCCAGCACAATCTGCAATCTCATGGGTTTGTAAATCCCGCACTCACCCATCACAATGCACAGGAACGGAGGGCATGCCATGAGCAGCACCAGACAGACCTAAAAATGAAGTGCCAACCTCGTGAAGCTACTAAGCAGGACTATCTGCACATCAAACAGCATAAGCAGCAAGCAACAGAGCGAAGTGATCCACAACCAATGGATCAGATCAGAGCTCTGCAGTTCAGCCACACCCAGTTGTGAATGGTAATGGACAATTAAACAACTCGTTGCAGGAAGCACCACAGATAACCCCACCTTTACTGATGGAGGGTTTTCACACATCCATGCAAAAGATAAGATGACAGCATTTGCAGTAATTTTTAGCCAGATGCAAAGTGGGATGATCCATCTCAGCCTTCTCCAGTGGTTCCTAACGTCACAGATGTGAGCTTGAAGCCAGTTCAATTTAGTTCGAACAATATCGAGAAATGGGAAAGTAGTGTAAAGGCTATGGGTCCTGCTAACATTCTGGCAATAATTCTGATAGCTTGTGCTCCAGAACTTGCCACCCACCAAGCCACGTACCGCTCCAGCACTGGCTACGACCGACAATGTGGAACCTTGCCCAGGCATGTTCAACACAAAAACACAGGGCAAATCCAACCCAGGCAATTTCCATCTCTCAGTCCACACTCGATCAGCAGTAAAGTGATGGAAGTAGTCATCAACAGGGCTGTCAAGCAGCAGCTGCTCAGCAACAGCCAGCTGAGCGACACTCACTTTAGGCTCCACCAGGACCACTCAGCTCCCGATTGTGGTACCGCCCTGATTCACAATCTGACAACCAGCTGAATCCCAGAGGTGAGGTGGCAGTGACAGCCCAGTCCCACTCCAAGATCACTAATTCTAGCTAATTCCACCCTCAGCTCAGCTCATATACTGAAACTCTCATCCATCGTGTGTTATCTCCAGACTTAATTATCCAAACACACTCCTATCCAGCCTCCCAAATACAATCTCGCTGTAATCTAAAAAAAAATGAAAACTCTATCGCCCACGTGCTCACTTCTCCCCAAACATGTTCATCAGTCAAAAGGCTCCTATTCATAAGCAATAACAATTTAAAATTCTCATTCTTGATTTGATTCCTGGCTGTTATCATCCCTAGCTCCCTGCACCACACATCCTTTGTCGAGGTCTTAACCCATTTTCTTCGAGACTCCCAACGATTTGTTAATTCATTACTTCAACTGTGTGGCTGATTCTACAGTTAATAAAGCAACATGGTCTGGAATTTGCAGACAGAACTTCACAGGTCTGCTTTCCACCTTTAAGGCATCCCTCAAAACCTGCTTTTTGGCAATGCTTTTGGTCACCTGATCTAATATCTCCATCTCTGGCCTTATGTCTGAAGTTCTCAATAGTATTTTTGTGAAATTATAAGCATGATAATAAATCGACAAACTGTTCTTGACTTGGACATTATCTTCAAATAATCACTGTTGCTGTAATGAATAATCTGTAAAGTCTCTTTAACCAAAGACATTGTGGGAGCACCTTCACCACACAAACTGCAGCTATACAAGAAAGTCAAACCTTATTGAATTCTTTGAGAAGGTGACGAGCAATACATGGGTCTCTGGATCAATAGTCTAGTAATAATACCATTGGGGCATCCCTTCTGCATAATGCTTTAGGCTTTCAGATAGAAGCTTCTAAAATTTCTTGTGGGAGCGTGGAGTAACACCCATAACTTGGGAAAGGTTTGTATGAAGCTGAAAGCTCAGTTATATGACAAATGAAGATGAGGCTATCAAAGTCTTAAAACTGGAAATTGAAGCCGCAGCTAAGTCAAAACCGATGTGGAATAGAGAAGGGAATTCTTTTTGGTTTTGGAATATTGCACTTAGAACTAAAGTAGCCATTACATTATTTTTAAATTGTGTACCCCAGTTCTAGACTTCCCAATCAGGAGCCTGTATCTGTGATATTTACCCCTTGAAATATTTTGTAAGTTTCTGAGATCATATTTCATTCTTTGAAACAATAGAGAATACGGTCCAGTTTGCCCAATCTCACTTCATAGAACAGTCTTGCCATCTAAAGAATTAAAGTCAAAAAACTGCTGATGCTGGAATCCAAGGTAGACAAGCAGGAGGCTGCAAGACCACAGCATGTCAGGCAGCATCAGGAGATGGAGAAGTCAACTTTTTGGGTATAATGTTCAGGACTGAGGTGGGTGTGAGGGAAGCTTCAGATGATCTTTTTCCACGTATGGAGTCAGCTATTACAAGGGGGCATAGCTTTAAATTAAGGGGGGGGTATGTATAGGACAGATGTTAGGGGTAGGTTCTTTACTCAGCGAGTCGTGAGTTCATGGAATGCCCTGCCAGTAGCAGTGGTGGACTCTCCCTCATTATGGGCATTTAAGCGGGCATTGGATAGGCATATGGAGGATAGTGGGCTAGTGTAGGTTAGGTGGGCTTGGATCGGCGCAACATCGAGGGCCGAAGGGCCTGTACTGCGCTGTATTCTTCTATGTTCTATGTTCTATGTTCTATCACACTCTCCACAGGCAACAGGGCTTTGGCATTAATCACTGTTATCTGTGGAAGGGAATGAAAAAGAAAAAAAGTAATCTGATAATAGAGCAGCACATGGTCAGGGGCTGGGCCTCAGTGAAAAACTAATTTACAAAGGGTGTATAAAAGTAATAATACAGTACTAAACAGACCAAAAATATACCCATGCTTCGAGACTGAGGAAGCTAGATATTGACAAAGTGGTTATGAGGGAGCCCAGAGGTGAACCAGAGCAGTTTTGGCAATGACTCTTTACAAGAGAAAGGCTGCACATACGCCTGGCTGCACCTTGCCCCCTACAAAGATATCGCAGGTGCACATGTCCAGTGAGTCTTGTCCCGAATAAAGATGGCGGCGCTCACTCAGGCCTGCAGCCAGGCTGAGGCCATTCCTCATTTACTGCAAACACGGGACTGGGACGTTCAAATTTGTGTTTTCTGACATGGACAATTTGTTTGTAAAACCTCTCCGCTCATAGCAACACAGTTTTTCTCCAGTTTCCCTGTTTATTTCTTTCCTTACGGTATCCTTTCTCTCCATAACTTCCCGAGCATTCATTACAGCGACTCTGCGCCGAGCACGAGTTGGATCACATGGTTTCGCCTACTTCCGCCCTTCATTTACTTTGATTGGTTGGAGGACCAACCTCCTGCGAGGTCCTCCAGATCCGCCCACCGTCCTTTCATTGGGCCGGTGCTGATATCAATCACCCGCGGGTCACTTTGTTGGCTACAGCATGCGCAGTGTGTCCTGCTTTTGCTGATATGTTGGGTAATGTAATGGGAGAGTTTACTGAGGGTTAGAATCCGTTTGTGTGAGCTCTGCAGTAGATTTCTTTTTTTCATGGAGGGAATTGCCTTCCTACTCATGACTGTATAGCTGTGATTGATGAATCAATGCTGTACATAAACACCCAATTTTCACAACATCTGAGATCTTCAGCACATTTGGAGGCAAAAAAAAAACATGAAACGGACCCTCAAGGAATCGGAGCCGGCGTAGGCAATTCATTCATTTCAGCTTGTTCCCTCATTCTATCAGATCATGGCTGGGCCAATCCAGACCTCAACACATCTTTTATGCTTGATCCGTATAGCCCTCAAATGCTCAATATTTCAAAAATCTATCTGCTCCCTTTTAAAATAATTTGAGATAGAATCATAGATTCCCTACTATGTGGAAACAAGCCCTTCAGCCCAACAAGCCAGAACAACCCTCCGAAGAGTAACCCAACCATTCCCCTCCCACATTTAACTTTCACAATTGTTTGGCCAAGAAAATTCTAGCCATTCACTGAGAGAAAAAAATCTTGACGTTTTTTAAAATGAATGTTCCCTTATATAATGTCCCCTGGTTTGAGACTTCAGTGGTGCTAGAAGATCTAGTCAACATCTACCCTGTCAAGCTCCTCAGAATCTTGTTTCCATAGATCACCCCTGCTTATCTATTCTTGATAGGTCAACTCTTTCGTCTTCAAAACAGCTAAGTGAATCTTTTTTGAATGGTGTCCAATGTTGGTTTATCCTTCATTAAATGTGGGAGCTATCATTGTATACAGCACTGCAAGTGAGGACTCAGCAACAGCCAGTGTGGTTAACCAATCCTCAATCCATGCTAATACATTAACGCCGATACCATGAGCTCCTAAGTTGTGCAATTAACATTTATGTAGCACCTTATCATTTGCATTTTTAAAATCCAAATACAGAACATCATTGGATTGCCCTTTATCAGCCCTGCTTGTTATCTCCTCAATGAACTGTTGTAAATTTGTCAAATATAGTTTCTCCTTCACAAAACCCAGTCTACCATGTTTAATGATAAGCTTTTCTAAATGTCCTGCAATTTCTTACTTTAATATTCGACTCTGTAGATTCTTTCAGTAGATTTGCTGAGTATGATTCCCTCTCTCTTAAATCCATGCGGACTCTGTCCAATTCTGTCACTGTTCAGTAAGAAATTTGACTGTACTCCAATATAGTTACTAAATGTATCTGTGTTGCTTTTTAAAAATCGATTACTTATCAATGCTGGACCCATGCAATATCAATGAATTAGTGACTCTGAATTTGGGTTTTTTTTTTGTTAATTCTATTTCGTACTGTGTTATGCGGACAGTACCAAGTGATCAGAATTAATTGTGAGTAACTTTGAAAATAATGTATCTTAAAACTCTGAATTTGGGTTTTTTTTTTGTTAATTCTATTTCGTACTGTGTTATGCAGACAGTACGAAGTGATCAGAATTAATTGTGAGTAACTTTGAAAATAATGTATCTTAAAAATGACATTCCAAAATGCTGCCTCATTGTTGTGCAAGGAGGATTTTGCATTCAATAGTTTGCAGATAAAATTGAACATATTTTTGCTACAATTTGGCCAGACTGCAGGTTCAACCAAAGTGGCAACTCTGTTGTCAAATTCTTACTTGACACTGCCCAAGGCGATACTGATGGGACTTCACCATGCCATTCTTGTTCACAAGCTTTATTTCCAGATTTAATCCTATAATCATTCTAGAGCTTGTAATTTTAGACAACTTCTCTTTTAGGTACATATGTAAATATCATACTGAAATGTTGCACTGAATGGTACCAAATCTGTAATTAGTCTCTAATCTGATAGTAACATGCTCTGACCTTTCTACTTCTGTTTTGGCATAAGTCTATGCCAGTTATTTTTTTGAAGCCTGTGATTCCTGATGAAGGGCTTATGCCCGAAACATCAACCCTCCTGCTTCTCGGATGCTGCCTGACTTGCGCTTTTCCAGCATGACACTTTTTGACTCTGATGTCCAGCTTCTTTGGTCGTCACTTCCTCCTTTGAGAAGATCAACGAGGATAAAACTCGCCAACCATGGAAAACAAACCGGTTCTTTATATTTGCAAAACACGACTGTAAATAAGAAATGCAATTAAGCTAAGTGCAAGGCGGCATACCACCTGCCTTGTCTCAAACTTGCTACTCATCTTTGAGGACGAATCTGTCACAATTGTGTTTGCTCCCTTCCTTTGAGATCACTGTCCATAAATGTCCCAGTTCCAATTCCTGGGCCGGGCCCGGTTACCACAATGCAGTGGGGTGGGGAGCTTTGTGTCAGCCTGAAGTTTTTGTTAAGAGCAGCATTGCAGGTTGAAGTTGACGGTTTTGACGAATATTGCATCATCACACTTGGAGGAAATCCTTCCGAATGTATTGATTAACTGGACTGAGCCTGTTTACATGCAGTCCTGTAATATTTTCAGTTAAGAATCACACAACACCAGGTTATAGTCCATCGGGTTTAACTGGAAGCACACTAGCTTTCGGAGTGCCGCTCCTTCATCAGGTGATTGTGGAGGGCACAATTCTACGGCACAGAATTTATAGCAAACATTTATAGTGTGATGTAACTGAAATTATCCATTGAAAAATACCTTGATTGTCTGTTGGGTCTTTCATCTGTTCGAATACCATGATAGTTTCACTTCTTTCATGTGTAAATCACAAAGCCATTTTTTAAAGGTTGTATTCCTGACAGTGGCCCACCAAATCACTCATTGTATTAATCACTGCACAGTCTCAACAAAGGAATGAAACTGAATGGACCACATTACATCTACCAATGCACTGGAAAGTACAAACACAAAATCAGCCCTCTTGTCCCTGCAACTTCTGCCTCACTGTAGACCAACAGCAGTAGCAGAACTGTACTCCAGCCCAATCTGAAATAACATGGCTGGTATATCCACCATTCAACCATTAACATCAAGCCAGGGGATCAGCCCTAGTTCAATGGAGAGTTCAGCAGGGCATGCCAGGAGCAATACCAGGCATACCAAAAATGTGGTGCCAACCTGGTGAAGCTACAGTGCAAGCAACACCAAATATAACTATGTGATCCAACAACCAATGGATCAGATCTGAGTTCTGCCACACCTAGTCAGGAATCGTGATGGGCAATTAAACAACTCACTGCAGGAAGCATCACAGATATTCCCCACCCTTACTGATGGAGGGGCCTCACACATTCATGCAACAGATAAGACGACAGCATTTGCAACAATCTTCAGCCAGCAGTGCCAAGTGGATGAGACTTCCCCATTTGTCTATGACATCACAGATGTGAATCGAATTGGTTGAAAACTCATTTCAAATCAGATCAAGAAATTGACAATAGTGTAAAGGCTATGGGCCCTGCCTACATTGTGGCAATAATACTGATGGCTGTGCTCCAGAACCTGCTGCACACCAAGACAAGTACAGCTTAAGCACTGGCATCTACCGACATTGGGAAATGTTTCCCAGTGTTGTTCAACACAAAAACGCAGGACACATACAACTTCCCTCCATCAGTCCACACTCGCTCAGCAGTGAAATGATAGAAGTTGTCATCAATAGTGCTGTCAAGCACCTGATCAGCAATAACCTGCTCAGTGACGCCCAGCTTGGGTTCTGCAAGGGCCAATCAGCTCCTGAGCTTGTTACAGACTTGATTCACAAACTGACAAACAGCTGAATCCCAGAGCTGAGGGTGACAGCCAAGACCACTCCAAGACCACTATTTCGACTTCACTGATATCACCTGACCTCACCACAGTGTCAGCTCATTTACTGAAACTCTCCTTCATTCCTTTTGTTAACTCTAGATTTCATTATCTAAACCCACTTCTGGCCAGCATCCCACAATCACTCTCCTTATAATCTCCAGAACATTGAAAAGTCCACCGCCAAGTGCTCACTTGTACCAGAACTTGCTGATCCATCAAAAGGCTCCATTTATAAGCAACAATTTACTTTCACACCCTTGACTTAATTCCTGGCTGTAATCATTCCTATCTTCCTGCACCACACACCCTTTCACATCTCAATAACTCATTTCAGTTTAGACTCTCAATGATGTGTTTATTTTTGAGTTCAGCTGTCTGACTGTTTCTATAGATTGCAAGGCAACACGGTCTGGAATTCCCACCCTCTAAGATCTGCTTTCTTCCTTTAAGGCATTCCTGAAAAATTGCTTATTTGGCAATGGCTTTGGTCACTGAAAATAATATTCTCCAGCTGTGGCCTTATGTCAAAGGTTCTCAACATTTTTGTGAAATTAAAAACATGTTGATTTGTGCAGATATCTTCTACTTTTCACTATCTCTGAGTGAATAATCTGTAATGTCTCTTACCCAACCACGTTGTGGAGGCGCCTTCACCATTCAAACTGCAGCTGTACAAGGAAGTCAAACATCACCCTCGCCACAGGCAACAGGACTTTGGCAATGATCACTGGTATCTGTGGAAGGAGAAATACACATGATGTTTCAGGGAGTGCAATAAGAATTATAGGGAATGAAAATGTTGCAGTATTTGACTGTCAGAAAAGGAAGAAAAATCCACTCACTATTGGAAAAAAGAATTCTTGACTGTCAAAGATATTGTGGAAAAAAATAACCTGATAACGGAGCAGCAGACGGTCAGGAGTCAGGCAACAGTGGACAATCCATTTACAAAAAGGTCTGTGAGCGTGTAGTAAAATACTAAACATGGCAAAAATACACTCATGTGAGACTGAGGAAGCTAGATAACGAACAAGTGGAATCAAGGAGCCCAGAGGTGAATCAGAGCAGTGTTCACTTTTATGATCCCACAGTCAGAGATGTCTAGCACAAAAACACTCTTTAGTCAAACCCATCTATGCAAACCAGATATTCTAACCTAAACTATTCCCATTTGCCAGCACTTGACCGACATCCCTCTGAAACTTTCCTATTCAATTACCTTTTAAGTGTTACAATTTTGGTTGCCCTTTAGGCTCCTTTTGAATTTTCCCCTCTCACCCTAAACCTATATTCTCTAGTTCTGGGCTCCACCACCCCAGGGTAATCACCTTGTCTATTTACGCTATCCATGCCCCTCATGATTTTATAAACCTCATCAACATCACACCTCAGCCTATGACACTCCAGGGAAAATGGCCCCACCCTATTATGCCTCTCCCTGCAACTCAAATCCTCCAACCCTGGCAACATCCTTAAAAAATCAATTCTCAAACCTTCCATGTTTCAGTGCCTCTTTCTGATATGAGGGAGACCAGAACTGCACACAATATTCCAAAAGTGGCCTAACCAATATCCTGTACAGCTCCTTTACTCAATGGTCTGACCAACGAAGGGAAGAATACCAAACAATTTCTTCACTGTCCTAACTACCTGTGACTCTACTTTCAAGGAAATATGAACATGCATTCCAAGGTCTCTTTGTTCAGCAAGACTCTCCAAGACCTTACAATTCAGTGTGAGTCCTGCTCTGATTTGCTTTTCTAAAATGCAGAACCTAACATTTATCTAATTTAAACCCTATCTGCCACTCCTCAGCCCATTGGCCCATCTGATCAATATCCCATTGTATTCTGAGACAACCTTTATCACTGTCCACAATACCTCTAATTTTGGCGTTATCTGCAAACGTACGAACCGTACCGGCTCTATTCACATCCAAATCATTTAAATGGATGAAGAAACAAATCCAGAAAAAGAAAATCCATTTCTCTGGGTTTGAATGTGCTCTGGGCAAATCCTGTCCTATGACTCTCTACCAGGGAATGCTGCACATACACACCTCTGAACTTTGCCCCCTACAAAGCTGGCGGCCGCACACGTGTCCAGTGAACCTTTGCCCCGAATAAAGATGGTGGCGATCACACGATGAGGTTATTTTCAAGTTTACTGCAAAATGGGACTGTAAGTTTCAATTTGTATCTTCCGATGTGCACCAAATGTTTGTAAAACCTCTCAGACCATACCAACACCATTTCCGTCAACTTCCTGCTGTTTATTTCTTTCCTTACCAACAGCTCTCCATCCACAAGTCCCGCACATCCGCGCCCACCGTGAGGATGATCACGAGGTATAGTCTAGTCCCGTCCCTCGTTTACTCTGATTGGTCGGAGGACCAAGTGCCCCGCCAGGTCCTCCAGCTGTGCCCCTGCCTTTCCATTGGTCTTCCGCTGACATCAACCACCAGGGGCCCATTGTTGCCTGGAGCATGTGCACTCCTTCGTGGCTTTTGTTGCTGTTTAACAGTTACAAGAGTAAGACACAAAGTTAAAAATCACACAACCACCTGATGAAGCAGCTGCAAAGCGAGTGCTTCCAAATAAACCTGTTGGACTATAACCTGGTGTTCTGTGAATTTTAATTTTGTCCCATCCTAATCCAACACCAGCACCTGAAAGTCAAGAGTGCGGGAGGAATGCAAAATATAACAACAAAAGAACTAGGAACAGGAGAAGACCGTCATGCCCTTTGAGCTTGCTCTGCCATTCATTAAGATCATGACTGATCATTTCGTGGATGCAAAACCATTTACCAACGTTCTCACCATATCCCTTAATTAATTAGTTATTTCTTTTATAAAAAAGTTACCTTAGCTTTATAAACGTTTACTGAACGAGCATCAACTACTTCCCTGGGCAATGAATTCCATAGAGGTCAAGAAGTCCCTTCTCAATTCAGTCCTAAATTTGCTGCCTCTAATCTTGAGGTGATGCCCTCTTGTCCTAGCTTCACCTGTCAGTGGAAACATTCTCTCTACTTCTATTTTATCCATTCCATTCATTATTTTATATGTTTCCCATTCTTCTGATTTCCAATGAATATAATCCCAATCTACTCAGTCTCTGTTAAGCCAACCCCCTAGACTCCGGAATCAACCAAGTTAACCTCCTCTGCACCCCCTCTAGTGCCAGTACATCCTTGAGCAAGTAAGGAGACAGAAACTGCATGCAGTACTCCAGGTGTGGCCTCACCAGCACCCAATACAGCTGGAACATAACCTCTGCTTTTAAACACAATCCCTTCAGCAATGAAGGACAAAATTCCATTTGCTTTCTGAATTGATTGTTGCACCTGGTGACCAACCTTCATGCAGAAGGTTCCTCAGCTGTGTCTGCATAGCAAATGATGCAACTTTTTAAAATTCATGTAATAATCTCTTTTTAATGTTACTCCAACCAAACAGTATGACTTTACATTTATGAACATTCTATTCCAAATGCCAGACCATTGCCCAGTAACTCAATGTATTTATGTTCCTCTGCGAAGTTTCACAGTCCTCCACACACTTTGTTCTGCTACTCATCTTAGTGTCATATGCAAACTTTGACACCCGACATGTGGTCACCAACTCCAAATCATCTGTATCAATTCTAAATAATCGCAGTCCCAACACTGATCCCTGAGGCACACTATTAGTCACTGATTGGCAGCCAGAATAGTACTCACTTATCCCCACACTTTGCTTCCTGTTAGTTAACCAATCTTCTATCCATGCTAATAGTCAACTCCTAACGCCATGCACCTTTATATTATGCAACAGCCTCTTGCACAGCACCTTGTTGAAGGCCTTTTGGAAATCCGGGTACACCGCTTCCACTGGGTCCTCGTTGTCCACCTTGCTCAAAATGTCTTCATAGAATTCCAAAAGATTTGTGAAGCATGACCTGCCCTACATGAACCCATGGTCTGTCTGTCCAATGGGACAATTTATATTAAGATTCCCTGCTATTTCTTCCTTGATAATAGACCCAAGCATCTTTCCCACTACAGAGAATAAGCTAACTTGTGTATAATTCCCCACCTTTTGTCCACCTCCTTTTTAAAAACGTGGCATCACTTTTGCTGCTTTCCAATCTGCTGGGACTGCCACAGAGTCCAGTGAATTTTGGGAAATTACTGCCAGTGCAATTCCTATTTCTCCTGGCATCTCCGTTAGTACCTTGGGATGCATTCCATCAGGGTCAGAAGACTTTTCTGTCATTAGCTCAATTAACTCCAACAGTTCAACACTAGCTGTTCTGTAATAATGATAGTTTCCAAATCCTCACCTATCTTTGTCTCTTTGCTAATTATTGGCAAGATATTACTTTCCTCCACTGTGATATCCCATGATTAAATGTTCCTTCTTATTTTCCAAACGACCAACATTTACTTTAGCCACTCTTTTCTCATTCAATATAAGATTTTGCTATCTGTCTTTATAGTCTGTGCTAGTTTATTTTCTCATGTTCTATCTTACGTTTCTTTATAGCTCTTCTGTGGCTTTCTGTTGACCTTTAAAGTTTTCCCAGTTCTAGTTTCAGGCTGTTTTTGGCCACTTTGCATGCCTTCTCTTTCAATTTGAATGCTTTCCTTAGATACCCATCGCAGAGTATACCTTTTCTTACAGTCCTTCCTTTTCACTGGAATATACCATTGCTGAGCACTTTGTAAAGTGCTTTTGAAAATCTTCCACTGCTCATCAACTGTCCCACCATAAAATCTTTGTTTCCAGTCTACTTTATCCAGGTTCTCCCTCGTTCTATTGTAGTTCCCTGTGTTGAAGCACAGGACCCAGGTCTTAGATTTTATCTTCACACTCTCCATATGTATTCTAAATTCAACATGCAGTGATCACTTCTTTCAAGAGGATCCCTAACTCTGAGGTCATTAATTATTCCTGTCTCATTGTATAGGGGCCAGATGCTGGATAGTTTGCTCCCTTGTCAGTTCCATTTCATACTGTTCAAGAAAACTATCATGGATATACTTAATAAACTCAAGGCTACCCTGACTGAGCTGGTTCGATCAATCTACATGTAGATTACAATCACCTATGATAATAGCCGTACCATTTTTACAGTCAAAAGTTATTTCTTTGTTTATTGCCCATCCCAATATGATGTTATTATTTGGTGGCCGGCACACTACACCTGTCAGTGACTTTCTTGTTAGAATTTTGAATGCATCATTCCTGTTTCTCCTAATGTACAGCAATAACAACAACCACTTGCATTGTATGGG
The DNA here is from genome assembly GCF_004010195.1 of Chiloscyllium plagiosum. Lineage (NCBI taxonomy): Eukaryota > Metazoa > Chordata > Chondrichthyes > Orectolobiformes > Hemiscylliidae > Chiloscyllium > Chiloscyllium plagiosum. The sequence goes on along the minus strand of NW_025214590.1, from coordinate 12,563 downwards.
ATCTTTCACAATGGTAAATCTCCTAAGGTGCTTCATGGATGATCAAAACGTTGATTAAAGAGAATGATTTTAAAATGCATCTTAAAGAAGGATAGAGAAAGTTAGGGAGGGATTTCCACAGACTTCTGCCCTTGACAGCACCATTCGTGGAGTGATGCAAGTGGGGTGGGTTGGAAAGGGAACGTGCAAAGGGGAAATGGAGGAGCACAGGCAGTGCATAAGGTCTAAAGGACAGAGGAGGTTCCAGACTGAGTCTGTCTATCAGAGAATATGGCTGCCTCATGGAGTTTGACGCTCTGCAATGGGTCCATGCATGTCACATTAGTCGAGGAGAGTATAACGGTGGCTGAGAGAACTTTTGATGAGGACTCGTCTCCTGAGGTAATGTGGGCTGAGGTGAGAAACAGAAGAGGAGAGGTCACACTGCTTGGAGTTTTTTTATAGGCCTCCGCAGAGTTCCAGGGAGGTGGAAGAGAGGATTAGCATAATTATTCTGGATATGAGTGAAAGTAACAGGGTGGTCATTATGGGGGATTTTAACTTCCCCAAAATTGACTGGAAATGCTATAACTCTAATACGTTGGATGAATCGGTTTTTATCCAATGTGTACAGGAGGGTTTCCTGACACAGTATGTTGAAGGGCCGACAAGAGGGGAGGCCACATTGGATCTGGTCCTTGGTAATGAACCAGACTAGGTGTTTGATTTAGTTGTAGGTGAGCACTTTGGAGAGAGTGACCATAGTTCGGTTCAGTTTAGTTTCGCGATGGAAAGGAATAAGTACATGCCACAGGTCAAGAGTTATTGATGGGGCAAGGGCAATTAAAATGCTATTAGGCAGGAATTAGATGCACAGAATGGGGTAGCAAAATGAAGGGAATGCAGAGAATGGAAATGTGGATCTGGTTTAAGGAACAGATATTGCGTGTCCTTGATAGGTATGTCCCTGTCAGGCAAGAGGAAGTGATAAGGTAAGGGAACCTTGGTTTACTGCGGAAACAGCATCTCTTGTTACGAAGAAGAAGGAGGCTGAGGTGTTGATGAGGCAAGATGGTTCAGATGAGGCGATGGAGAATTACAGATCAGCTAAGAAGGATTTAAAGAGAGAGTTAAAAAGAGCAAACAGTGGACACGAGCAGTCTTTAACAAATAAAATAAAGGAGAACCCTAAATCTTTCTATAGATATGTGAGGAATAAAAAGATGATTAGGGTAGGATAGGGCCAATCACAGACAGAATGGGAAGATGAGTGTTGACCCTGTGGAGATCGGAGAGATGCTAAATGAACATTTCTCATCGGTTTTCACTCAAGAAAAGGAGAATATTGTAGAGGAGGAGAATAAGGCATGGGATATTAGACTAGAAATTATCAAGGTTCGTTACGAACAGGTGTTATCAATGCTAGAAGGAGTGAAAATAGACAAGTCCCCTGGGCTGGATGGGATTTATCCGAGGATTTTCTGGGAAGCTAGGGAGAAGGTAGCATAGCCTTTGGCTTGGATATTTGAGTTGTCACTGTCTGCAGATTTGGTACCAGAGCACTGGAAGATTGCAAATGTTGTGCCCTTGTTCAAGAAGGGCAATGACCTAGGTAACTATAGACCAGTGAACATTACTTCTGTTGTAGGAAAGGTTTAGGAAATGATTAGGAGATAAGATTTATAATCATCTGGCAAACATCAATTTGATTTCAGATAGTCAACTTGTTTTTCTCAAGGGCAGATCATGTCTCACAAATCTCAATGAGTTTTTTGAGAAGGTCACCAAGCTTGTAGATGAGGGTAGGGCATTTGACGTAGTACACATGGACAAAAGTAAAGTCTTTGACAAGATTCCACAAGGTAGGCTGTTGGAGAAAATGCAGAGGCATAGAATTGAGGGTGATTTCGCAGTTTGGATTAGAAACTTGCTTTCTGAAAGAAGGCGGCGAGTGGTGGTTACAGGTTGCAAGGGGACTTTGATAAACTGCAGAATTGGGATTAGAGGTGGCAAATAGAGTTCAATGCAACTAAATGTGAGGTGATGCACTTTGAGAAGAATAACAGGAAGGCGGAATACTGGGTCAATGGAAAAAATCTTGGTAGTGTGGTGTGCAGAGTGATCTTTGAGTCCATGTACATAGATCCCTGAAAGTTGCCACCCAGGTTGATAGTGCTGTTAAGAAGGCAAACGGTGTGTTCGGTTTCATTCATGGAGGGATTGAGTTCCGAAATTGAAATACCATACTGCAACTATACAAAACGCTGGTGCAGTCACACTTGGAATATTGTGTTCAGTTCTGGTGCCCATATTTCCGGAAGGATCTGGAAACATTGGAAAAAGTGCAGAGGAGATTTATCAGAACATTGCCTGGTCTGGAGAGAAGGTCTTGTGAGGAAAGGCTGAGAGACTTGAAACTCTTCTCATTGGCAAGAATAAGGCTAGAAGGGATTTGATAGAGACATACAAAATGATCAGAGTATTAGAAAGGTAGACAATGGCAGTATTTTTCCTAGGATGATGATGTCACGAGGGGGGGAATGGGGGGTGGAACCCTGTTCATGACTCCACCTCCATTCCCCCACTCCAGTTACAGGCTCCGCCCCCACTCCCAGCTCCACACCTACACCAGATCACAGCTCCCAGCCCTGCCGAGTTTTCACCATCCCTCCAGACCTTCCCCTTACTGAGGACGAAGGATCAGTTCTCAGCAAAGGCCTCACCTTCATCCCCCTACGTCCACATATCAATGAATTTAATACACGCCGTAACGTTGAACAATTATTCCGTCGCCTCCGCCTCCGAGCTTACTTTCACAATCAGGGCTCCTGCCCACCTTCCGACGACCCCTTCACCCACCTCCAACACACTGCATCCACCTGGACACCCCGCGCTGGCCTATTACCTGCCCTCGACCTCTTCATTTCCAACTGCCGTCGGGACATTAACCGCCTCAAACTGTCTACCCCCCTCCCCCACTCCAACCTCACACCCTCACAGCGCGCAGAGTCCAATCGCTCTGCTTCAATCCCAACCTCACCATCAAGCCAGCAGATAAAGGGGGCGCAGTGGTTGTCTGGCGCACTGACCTCTACACCGCTGAAGCCAAACGCCAACTGAAAGACACCTCTTCCTACTGCTCCCTCGACCATGACCCCACCCGCCCATCACCAAACCTTCATCTCCCAGACCATACAGAACCTCATCACCTCAGGAGATCTCCCACCCACAGCTTCCAACCTCACAGTCCGGGAACCCCGCACTGCCTGGTTCTAACCCCTTCCCAAGATCCACAAGCCTGACCACCCTGGCTGACCCATTGTCTCAGCATGCTCCTTTCCCACTGAACTCATCTCTACCTATCCCCCCAGTCCAGGAACTCCCCGTATACGTTCGAGACACCACCTAAGCCCTCCACCTCCTCCAAGACTTCCGTTTCCCCGGCTCCCAACGCCTCATCTTCACCATGGATATCCAATCCCTCTACACCTCCATCCGCCATGACCAGGGCCTCCAAGCCCTCCGTTTTTTCCTCTCCAGACGTCGCCAACAGTACCCTTCTACGGACACTCTCATTCGTTTGGCCAAACTGGTCCTCACCCTTAACAATTTCTCTTTCGAATCCTCCCACTTCCTCCAGACCAAAGGGGTAGCCCTGGGCACTCGTATGGGCCCCAGCTATGCCTGTCTCTTTGTTGGCTATGTAGAACAGTCGATCTTCCGTCATTACACATGCACCACTTCCCACCTCTTCCTCCACTACATTGATGACTGCATTGGCGCCATCTCGTGCTCCCGCGAGGAGGTTGAGCAATTCATCAACTTCACGAACACATTCCACCCTGACCTTAAACTTACCTGGACCATTTCTGACACCGCCCTCCCCTTTTTTGACCTCTCCCTCTCCATTAATGACTACAGACTTGACACTGACATTTTTTACAAACCCACCGACTCCCGCAGCAACCTGGATTACACCTCCTCCCACCCTACCTCTTGCAAAAATGCCATCCCGTATTCCCAATTCCTCCGTCTCAGCTGTATCTGCTCCCAGGAGGATCAGTTCCACCACAGAATACACCACGTGGCCTCCTTCTTTCGAGACCGCAATTTCCCTTCCCACGTGGTTAAAGATGCCCTGCAACGCATCTCATCCACATCCCGCACCTCCGCACTCAGACCCCACCCCTCCAACCGTAACAAGGACAGTACGCCCCTGGTGCTCACCTACCACCCTACCAACCTTCGCATCATTCGCCGACATTTCCGCCACCTCCAAGCAGACCCCACCACCAGGGATATATTTCCCTCCCCACCCCTTTCTGCCTTCCGCAAAGAGCGTTCCCTCCGTGACTACCTGGTGAGGTCCACGCCCCCCTGCAACCCACTCTCCCAACCTGGCACCTTCCCCTGACACCGCAGGAATTTCAAAACCTCCATCCACACCTCTTCCCTCACCTTTATCCAAGGCCATAAAGGAGCCTTCCACATCCATCAAAGTTTTACCTGCACATCCACTAATATCATTTATTGTATCCATTGCTCCCGATGCGGTCTCCTCTATGTTGGGGAGACTGAACACCTCCTAGCAGAGCGCTTGAGGGAACATCTCCGGGACACCCGCACCAATCAACCCCACCGCCCTGTGGCCCAACATTTTAATCTCCCTCCCACTCTGCTGAGGACATGGAGGTCCTGGGCCTCCTTCACCACCGCTCCCTCACCACCAGACACCTGGCGGAAGAACGCCTCATCTTCCGCCTCGCAACACCTCAACCCCTGGGCATCAATGTAGACTTCAACAGTTTCCTCATTTCCCCTTCCCCCACCTCATCCCAGTTCCAAACCTCCAGCTCAGCACTGTCCCCGTGACTTGTCTTGACTTGTCCTACCTGCCTATCTTCTTTTCCACCTATCCACTCTATCCTCCGACCGCCCCCGACCTATCACCTTCATCCCCTCCCCCACTCACCCTATTGTACTCTCTGCTACTTTCTCCCCAACCCCACCCTCCACTAGCTTATCTCTCCACGCTTCAGGCTCTCTGCCTTTATTCCTGATGAAGGGCTTTTGCCCGAAACGTCGATTTTACTGCCTCTCGGATGCTGCCTGAACTGCTGTGCTCTTCCAGCACCACTAATCCAGAATCTGTATCCCACCACATCACTTTGCCCCTCAATCGTGGTATCTGGCTGTGCACAAGGAGGAGTGGCACAGTCTGTACTGGTATGCCCTGGGGCCCTGAAACACATGGTAAAGACTAAAATTACCAGAGCATTGAGAGCCCCACCACATTGTTTTTACTCTGTTCCTGCCTTCCCTTGTTTTTTTCTTAATAAAGTTGTTATTACACACACCTGCACAAGCAGTGAAATGAACTCAGGCCTCTCGATCCAAGATTCGGGATATTTTCACCACATCACAAGGCCTCGACTCTAACTTCCCTTGTCCCTTAGCCTGCTGAGTCGCGCCTTAATCAACTCCGCAATTGGGAGGAAGGGGCGGAACAGGAGGACCGAGCAGCGGCCGGTCGTCTAACCAGTGAAGCGGGGCCAAAGCATTCTCGGGGAGTGAACGCTTCAGGATTGGTCAGAAAGCAAACTATTTTGCAGGTTTGATCATTCTCACTGCATAGTGGAGCATTAAACCTCTCCCATGAATCAATGTGAGATTTTAAAGAAATAGTTGAGATGTAATTCTGATAACGTACATTCGGGAGATTGAAACAATCCTTAGATAAACACATGGGTGATTTTGCAATAGTGGAGGGGACGAGCTGAGAGTAATTCACAGGTCGGTTTACACAACTCGAGTAAGAAACGTATTTTCAAACTCCCAGAACGATTGGTAATTTATATACCTGGCCGGTATGGTTGATTTGGACCGAACAATCTATTTGCATACTAATCATCTCAATGACTGTAACTCGACAGAGCAATTGTTAATGACTAATATTTCACCCATGATCCTGTGCAGATATGAATATTCTCCATAAACTCAACGATAATCTCAGATGAACGTGCAGTTTGGTTTCTATGTGGAGCATGCGCAGTGCCACATTGATCAGGACACTGAGAGAGAGACATGGAGCTGCTTTCTCCAGCAGCAGCTGCGATTGGCGTCAGAGAGCGGTGCTCAGAGCCGGTGTGCGGGAGCCTCGCTGGGAGAATGGAGCGGAGAGATTTCACAAATCCCGGAAACAGGTTAAAAATAACTCTAAAAGGACCCTCCAGGCCCGGGTAAGGAGGTGGCCGTCTCTGATCAGGGAAGCGACCCAGGGTCACGGCCGCCATTTGTTTGAGTGAAGAGGGAGCGCGGGCCTGAGGTCCGCCATCTTGAGAAGGTCAAGGTGCAGGAGGGCGGGGCTCTCGGGGTCTGTAGAACAATCAGAGGAAAGGGAAGACCCATTGTTATTGATTAATTCCACGAACACCGCGTCACTGGGCGGTCCCGCAGGAATATCTTCTCTCAGTCCTGCTGGGATGTTTCACCCAATCAGAACCAGCAGATCTCCTCCTCTCTCAGCTCCCCTATTGTCCTTCCTGCAGCATCTGTCCCCTGGGACATTGAGCTGCCTGTCCTGTCCCTCCCTCAGCTGTTTTTTTTCTGTAATACCTGTGATACCCCAGTCCCATCTTAGATTACTTCACTAAAGACAGGAATGTACCCGATGGATTTTTCTTAACATCAGCAATTGTTTAATACTCATTTACAGGTTTCTAATTACATCGTTTTTGAAGCATTTACTTCACATTCAATTATTTGCAATGGTGGGATTTGAATCTCTGTCCAGAGAACAGTTGCTGAGTTTCTGGATAAATTGTCACACAATAATGCCACTAGGCCATCACTTCGCCTGCTCACAGTTTGTATATCCCAGTGCAACATGAATCAAAACTCTTTCTTCCTGCACAAATGTTTGACCCGGCACTCTGGTGATGTGACTCAGTACCTCTCCATGTGGTATCCCTTCACTGTGTGGGTATAATTGCTGCCTTTGTCAGCGTCTCTCACTCTTGAAGCTACTCCAGATCATGAGCCAACAGAATTCTCCACTCTTGAGAGATGAGGCAGCACAGGTCAGGAATGTAGACTGGGAATTTCCAGATCTCTGTGGGCTCAGTGCCATTCTATATGTGTAACCCTCAAAGCATTAGTCTAATTTCCCATTCTGCCTATTTCTGTGTCTTCTACAGGTATTCATGGAGTTCCTGACTCAATAGGCTTGCCAACTGCTGGTTGGGATGATGGTTGGTCAGCCAGAAAGACAGTCAGGGAGGTCGGGAGTCTTCAATAAGTCCTGTTGCCAGGTAAGGTCATTCCAGTGCACAGAGCAGAAAGTAATAAGGGGAATCCAAACATCAGTTAACAAGACATGACATAGAGAAAGTGCTGGAGGGGGAGCACAGTACAGACACAACCCAGGCTCAACCACGCCTGCTGCAAGTTTTGTTGTAATGAGACAGCATCGGGAGTTCCCAGTTATCAGTCCAGGCATGTGCTTCCTTCGGGAGCATCAGAACAACTGAGGGGAAAGCAGGCCTCCCACGAGAGGGGGTTAATGCTGCCTCGGATCTTTCTGTTCCCTATTCCCCCTCCAACACTGTATCAATGGCTTGTATTGAGGACCAGTGTCTTCAATCATTCTAACTCCTATAACAGTTCCTATCTCTGTCATCTCCTTCCCTCTCATCAATTATTTCATTTATTTGAAACCTCCAGTCCAGATGACAATCCTTATCGCTGTACCTTGCTTCAGTCTCTACAACATGCCTTGTCTCGATAGTCTCCTCCTCCAATAACTGGAGACATAGGGTCTGTTTCTGTGCGGCATGACTCTTCGGCCAAGGTTCCCTAAATGGAATGAGTTGCGTTTACCTATGTTTGGCCCATATCCCTTCAAACCTTGTCCTCTCCATGTACGTGCCCAAGTGTCTTTTCCATGTTGTAATTGTACTTGTTTTTACCATTTCCTCTGACAGTGCATTCTGTCTCTGCACCATCCTCTGTGGATAATGTTGCCCCTCAGCTCCCTCTTTAAATCCTTGCTCTCACACCTCACGTTTATGCCTCCTGCTATGGACTCACCTACGCTTGGCAATTCACGTTACTTTGGCCCTACATGGTTTCATAAACCTTTATAACGTCACCGCGTGGCCTCCTCTGCCCAGGAGAAATATAGACGACAGTGTACTCAATGCTCTGACCAATGAAGACAAGTGTGCCAATTGCCACTTTCAACACCCTGTCACCCTGTGATGCCAGTCCAAGGAACAATGTAACTGCACCCCTTGGCCTCTCCCTTTTCTACAACACTGTCCAGGGCCCAACCATTAACTGTGTTAGTCCTCCCTGGTTTGTCTGAACGAAATCCAACTCCTGAATTAAATGCCATCTTTCATTCTTTGGCCCACTGGCCCAGTTGATTAACATCCTCTTCGATAACTATATTCCCTGCCCACTCTTCCACTAATCTTGGTATCCACAAACATACTAATAGGGACTGCTTTCTTTTCACTCAGATTGTTTATGTAAATGGTGCACAACAGTGGTCCCAGCACCAATCCTTGCAGCACACTGCTGCTCAGAGGCCCCAGTCTGAAGAACAACCCTCTCCCACCACCCTCTGTCTCCCATTGCCATCTCATTTTGTATCCAGTTGGCAAGCTCTCCCTGATCCTTTGTTATCTACCGTTACTAACCAATGTCTCATACTACATCCTGAACAAGGGTTTGCGGAATCCAGAAACAACGTCTGTTGCACTGCCTTCGTCTATCTTTTTGGTCACATCTTGAGCAAACTCCAGTCAAGTTTGTGGGACATGTTTTCCCACGCACAAAGCCATGCTGGCTGTCCGTAATCAGGCCTTATCTTTCCAAATGCATGTAAGGCCGACCTCTCAGAATTACCTCCAACAACTGACACACCCTGATGTCTGTCTCATCAGTCTGTACACCCCTGGCTTTCTCTTGCAGCCTTTCTTAATTAATGAAACAACATTATAATCATAGTCAGAGAGTCATACCGCACTGTTCGGTTAACGCTAACCATACTCTAAAATGGATCTCGTCGCACCTGCCTGTTCCTGGATCATATCCCTTCAAACCTTTCCTATTCCTGTACTAATCCAAATGTCTTTTAAACATTGTAATTGTCCCCATGTTCACCCCTTCCTTGGGAAGTTCATTCCACACATTCCACTCTTTGTAACAATGTGCCTCTCATGTCATTTTTTTAATATGTCTCTCCTCTAAACTTAAAAATGTAGTGCCTTGTCTTGAAACTCCCCTGTCCATGGGAAAATACAACTCCCATTAACTCTATCTATCCCCCTCATGGTTTTATCAACTTCTATGAGGTCTTCTGTCAACATTCAGGTTTCAGTGGAAAATATCAACCTATTCAGCCTTTCTTTATACCGAAGCCTTTCGTACCCAGCCACATCCCAGTAAATCTCCTCCCAACCCTTTCCAGCTTAATAATATCCTTCCTATAACTAGTCGACCAGAACTGGGCACAGTATTCCAGATGAGGACTCACCAATGGCCTTTATAATCTCAATGCGACTTCCCAACTCTTATATCCAAAGGACTGAGCAATGAAAGCAAGTGAGGCAAGCACCATTTTTTGAACTATCCTGTCTCTCCGTGTTGCAAACTTCAAAGAATTACGTAGTGAACCCCGAGTTCTACAACACTACCGAAGGTCTTGCCATTAATTGTATAAGTCCTGCCCGTGTTTGTTGTTCCAAATGCGTTACCTCACATTTATTCAGATTGAACTCCATCTACAGTTTTTCAGCCATTCACACATTTCATCAGGATCCCTTTGTAATCTCAGAAAACCTTTTTCACTGTCCACAATGCCACCCTCCAGTCAAAAAGCCTATCACACGTAGCTCTCTGTGGTACAAATATCTCTGTTGGAGGCCCAACAATTTCTTGGATTGTCTGTATGGATTTGCAAGACGACTGTCGTCTGATATTGATGAGGGCAGTGCAGATGATGTGGTTTATATGGAGTTTATTAAGGTCTTATTAAGGTACAAATATCTCTGTTGGAGGCCCAACAATTTCTTCACCAGCTTCCCACAATGTCCTGAGATACATTTGATCAGGTCCTGGGGATTTATCTACCTTTGTGTTTTAAAACCTCCAGCACCTCCTTTTCTATAATGTGGACTCATTTCAAGACATTGAGTTATAGAGATGTACAGCACGGAAACAGACCCTTCGGACCAACTCCTGCATGACGTATCTCGTCAAATTTGCCACAATTTGGCCAATATCCCTCTAAAAGTTTGCTATTCATACACCCATCCACATGCCTTTTAAATGTATTTCGATCAGCCTCTGCTATTTGCTCTGGCAGCTTATTCCATCCATTCTTTAGACCCTCCACCAATTGAGGACCCAATTTACCAACTTGCCTTGGATCCCATGGGATCTTCCCTTTTGGACCAGCCTTCCATGTGGGACCTTGTGGATGGGTGTATGAATAGCAAACTTTTAGAGGGATATTGGCAAAACTGTGGCAAATGTGACGAGATACGTCATGCAGGAGTTGGTCCGAAGGGTCTGTTTCCGTGCTGTACATCTCTATTACTCAATGTCTTGAAATGAGTCCACATTAAACTCCATATAAACCACATCATCTGCACTGCCCTCATCAATATCAGACGACAGTCGTCTTGCAAATCCATACAGACAATCCCTAATGAAATTGCGGGAATATCCGTTTTTGGCGAATACATTGTATAGGTGTTCTTCTTCCTCTTTTTGCAGTTCTGGTGTGCTGCAGTGTGCTGTGGTCCTTTTGAACAACGTCTTGATGCAACTTATTTTGTGTGTGTTGGGGTGGTTGCTTTCGTAGTTTAGGACTCGGTCTGTGTGTGTGGCTTTCCTGTAAACCTTTGTGGTGAATTCTCCATTCGGTGTTCTCTGTACCATCACGTCTAGGAATGGGAGTTGATTGTCCTTTTCTTTCTCTCTTGTGAATCGGATTCCTGTGAGTGTGGCGTTCATGATCCGGTGTGTGTTCTCTATTTCTGTGTTTTTAATGATTACAAAGTTGGGTTGAATTTGCGGTAAGACTGTTTGTTCTAATCTTTGCATTATCGCTTCTGCTATGAGTCCTGAGATTGGTGAGCCCATGGGGATGCTGTTGATTTGTTCATATATTTGGTTGTTGAATGTGAAGTGTGTTGTGAGGCACAGGTCCAGTAGTTTGAGTATGCCGTCTTTGTTGATAGGTTCAACGTCCTGTTGTCTGTTCTGTATGTCCAGCAGGTTGGCTATTGTTTCTCTGGCTAGGGTTTTGTCGATAGAGGTGAACAGTGCCGTTACATGGAAAGAGACCATAGTTTCTTCCTTGTCTATGTGTGTATTTCTGATAATGTCCAAGAATTCCTGTGTTGACTGTAGAGAATGTCTGGATCCGCTGATCAGGTGTTTCAGTTTCTGCTGTAGTTTTTTAGACAGTTTGTGTGATGGTGTCCCTGGTAGTGATACTATGGGTCTGAGTGGGATGTCTGGTTTGTGCACTATAGGTAGTCCATAGAATCTGAGGGTGTCGTTGCATTCAGGTTTCATTCTCTGTAGATCAAACCTGGTTATCTGTACGTTTTTCTGTCGGTTTCTCAGTGTGTTGTTTATCCTATTGTTGAGCTGCGGGGTGGGCTCAAACTCCACGCAATTTCATCCACAGATGCCTCAGCGAAAGACAACGGAATGAAGACATGCCACGACCCAAAGGACTAGCCATACTACCATACATCAAGAATATTTCCGAACTGACAGCCAGACTACTGCGACCACTAGGACTCATAACAGCACACAAACCAAGAGCCACTCTCAGGCAACAACTCACCAAGACGAAGGACCTGACACCCAGCATGAGCAAAACCAATGTAGTGTAAAAAGTCCCATGCAAGGACTTCTCAAAATACTACACAGGACACACTGGAAGATAGCTAAGGATCCGTATCCATGAACACCAACGAGCCACGAAACGACACGACCAGCTATCCTTAGTAGCCACACACGCAGATGACAAGCAACGTGAGTTCGACTGGGACAACATTACTATTATAGGACAAGCCAAACAGACAACAGCCAGGGAATTCCTCGAGGCATGGCACTTATCCACAATTTCAATCAATAAGCACATCGAACTGGACCCAATATACCGACCACTGCAGCGGACAGCTGGAACTGACAACCGGAAGCGGCAAATGCAAATCACTATAGTTGCCAGAGGAAACATCACAGAAGCGCTTCACAGGAGACTCCCAAGCACTGAGGATGTCACCGAGACAGGGGACGAAACGTCAGCGACACAAATTCCCAGCTCGGCAAACATAACCACAAAAACGAGCACCCGAGCTACAAATCTTCTCACAAACTTTGTAGCCCTTTAGACTCTACAAAGCTCTGTCATCAACAAGCCACCATCTCTCTATTTCCTTTGCCTTCTTCAGTGTCTGCAACTCTCGCTCCAGTAACATTCTTCAGTTACTGCAGGTCTGCCTAGCTCCCCAGACATACTGTTTCATCCCCTACAGCTCTCCCAATTACTGTAACAC
>NW_025214589.1:45606-46902 GCF_004010195.1 Chiloscyllium plagiosum | reverse complement strand
AAGCACAGCAATGCCTCCATTTCCTCAGGAGGCTAAGGAAATTCAGCGTGTTCATAAAAACTCTTTCAAATTTTTATCGATGCACCACCACAGAAAGCATTCTTTCTGGACGCATTATGGCTTTGTCCAGCAACTGCTCTGCCCAGGACAGTAAGGAACTACAGAGAGTTGTGGACACAGCCCAGAGCATCACACAAACCAATCTTCCATCCACTGACTCCATCTACACCACTCAGTGCCACAAGAAGGCAGCCGACATCATCACAGACCCCTCCCACCCTGATTATAATCTATTCTGTTGGACAGAAGATACAAAACCTTTGAACACAGAGACCAACAGGTTCAGGAACAGCTTCTTCCCCGCTCTTATTACACTGATGGATGTCAAATGTAATGTTGGTCTCACTCTGTGTGCACCTTCCCTGCAGCTGTAACATTGCATTCCTCGCTCCGTCCTATTACCCTAATGCATTTCGTATGGTATAATCTGCCTGTGTTGTACGCAACACAAAACTTTTCACTGTATCGAGATACATGTGACAATAACAAATTAAAACAAACAATAATGATCAGGTGTAAGCTCTGAAAATTCAGGGCTCATTGTTGTCTCCTGTAACTTGTTTTTACCCTGTCTTACGAGTGGGACCTGAGAGTGGCAGACAGTGTCGTGGTAGTGTTACTGAACAAGTGGATACAGGGCCAGGCTAATGCTCTGCTGATGTGGTTTCAAATCCCACCCCAGCAGCTGAGGCTACTGAAGTATAATTCATTAAGGCAGCAATGGAAAGCTGGTCTCAGTGATGGTCAGCATCGAGTGCCGGGGGGAGGGAATTTCATCTGATTCTTTCAGTGAAGGAAATCTGCCACCCCGACATGGCCAGGCCTCCATGTTACTCCATCCCAGAGAGATGTGTGGCTGATTCTGAACTGCCCTCAGCCAACTAAGGTTGGGCAATAAAGAGCATCTCTAAACCCTTCAGGCTCTCTGCCTGTATTCCTGATGAAGGGCTTTTGCCCGAAACGTCGATTCTACTGATCCTCAGATGCTGCCTGACCTGCTGCGCGCTTCCAGCACCACTAATCCAGAATCTGGTCTCCAGCATCCTCAGTCATTGTTTTTACCTAATAAAGAGTATCATAACCAGTGACACATATTCTGTGAACAAATTGACAAAAAACAACTTGCATCCACTTCAGGTTAACATCATCATCATCGTCAGAGGGTCAGTGCTGAGGGAGTGCTGCACTGTCAGAGGGTCAGTGCTGAGGGAGTGCTGCACTGTCAGAGGGTCAGTG
>NW_025214589.1:16509-19282 GCF_004010195.1 Chiloscyllium plagiosum | reverse complement strand
GGGCTTTCCTGGTTGGCGTGAAGAAGAATGAGAGGTGACTTGATAGAGATAAACAAGGTGGTGAGAGGGCTACATTTCCATTGCATAGCCAGAGACATTTTCTCAGGGCAGAAATGGCTATCAGGATGAGGCATCATTTGGAGCAAGGTTTCGAGGAGATGTCAGAGGTCGGTTCTTTACACTGAGAGTGGTGGATGTGTGAAATGCACTGCCAGCAGTGGTACATTAGGGACATGTAAGCGACTCTTAGATAGGCACATGAGAAGATAGTACAAAGTAGTGCATGTAGGTTAGTCTGATCTGAGAGTAGGACAAAAGGTCGGTGCAACGTTGAGGGCCAAAGGAACTATAATGTGCTATAATGTTCTATGTTCTATCTTGTATGAGACTATTTAAAGAGGATTTAGATGGATTTTGACCGATCAGAGAGGTGAGGGCTATTAACAATCGAGCATGAAAGAGGCTTTGAGACCTAGAGCAGATCAGTCATAGTCTTAGTAAGAGCAAGGCAGGTTTGGGGTTTGAACAATTTCCTCCTGTTTCCGATGTTCTCCCATTCTGGGATTGGAATGTTAGTTGGTGTTATTTTCCTGGAAGGTCTGTTATTGAATGTTGCAGTCAGAGAGACCAGAGGATTCTGTGAGCCATCTCTGGGTGAGGTCTCGTGGCTGTATTCACAGTGAATCTGGGTCTACAACATGACCAACGAATGGAGCACAAGTTACAGAGAGGGGAAGCTCCGTATAGAGAGATGAGGGCCTGTTTCATACCCAGCCTGGATTTTCCAATTCTATTTTCCAAATCTCCTAAACCGTGTGGGACAAACTTGAGAGGCTGTTTCCGTGCACCAGGTTATAGCAGTAAGTAGCATCCAACTGCTCCTGTCTAGCAGTTTTGAGGGACTGAAATGAACACAGAAATATGGGACTGAGGAGCAAGAGTGGGTAATTAGACACTTTGACCCTTCTCGGCCAGGCACTAAGACTGTGGTTGATCAGGTTGTTGTCTCAGCTCCACTTTACTGTCTGTATCCCATTCTCTGTAACTCACTGCTCTGTCAAATACTTAACTAACGCAGCTTTGAATAAACGTAAACAAAGAGGAATGTCAAACTTCTGGGGAAGAAAATTCTCACTTGAAAGGCCCTTTTAGAATTTTCCCCATCTCTCTTATAGAATTAGAGAGTCATACAGCATGGAAACAGATCCTTTATTTCAGCTTGCCCACATCGGCCAGTTATCCCTATCTGATCTAGTCCCATTTGCCATCATTTGCCCCATATCCCTCTGAACCATTCCTATTTACGTACCTATCCCAATATATTTTGAATGTGTAATTGTACCCACTTTAAACATTTTCTCTAATAGCACCTTCCGTACACGTATCACCTTTGGCATGAAAATGTAACTCCTAAGGTCCACTCTAAATCTTTCCCCAAAACCGTCTAGTTCTGGACTCCCCTAACTCTGGGAAAAACACCTTGGTCATTCAGACTATCCATGCCCCTCAGGATTTTATAATCCACTTTCATGTCACCATTGACCCTTCTGCAGTCCAGGTGAAAACCCTGAATCTGTTCATCCTGTACCTAAATCTCAAACCTCCCTGTAGCGAAAAATCCTTGTAAATCTTTTCTGTGCCCTCTCAACATCCTCCCATGAGCAGAGCCAACGGAATTGTGCGCAGTATTCTTAAAGTGGCTTCACCAGCGTCCTGTATAGGGGTAACATGCCACATCAACTCCAATACTCAAAGTTTTGACCAATTAAGGCAAGCATGTCAAAAGTGTTCTTCACCGTCCTGTCTACCTGCGACTCCACTTTCAAGGAACTGTGAACCTGCACCGATAGGTCTCTTTGTTCTGTAACATTCCCGAAGGCACGACCCTGCTTTAATTTACCAAAATGCAAAACTTCAAAAATATCTAAATTAAACTCATCTGCCAGTTCTTGGCCCTTTGATGGTCAACGGTGCCGCTGTAGTCTAAGATAATCTTCTTCCTGTCCGCTTCACCACCTTGTTGATGGTATCTGTAAACTTATTAACCATGCCTCTGATATTCACATCCAAGTTATTTATATCCATAATGAAAAGCAGTGAGCTCAGCAGTGAATCTTTCAGCACACCCCTGGCCACTGGTCTCCAGTCTGGAAAACAATCCATTACCTTCAAGACAATTTTGTATCTAAATGGTTAACGTTCCCTGGATTCAATGTGACCTAACCTTAGTAATCTGTTAGGATGAGGAACCTTATTAAACGCCTTGCTGTAGCTTGGGTAAACAATGTACATCAGAGAACCTTCGTCAATCTTCTTTGTCACGTCCTCAAAATACACAATCACATTAATGATACTTGATTTCCATCGCACAAAGCCACGTTGACTACCCCAAACCAGTCCTTGTCTTTCTAAATGCATGTAAATAATATCCCTCAAAACACCCTCAAACAACCTACATTACACTGACGTTAGGCTCACTGAGCTGATAGTTAACTGTGTTTTTAGATCACTGTTCCCTTTTCCAGTCCCATTCTTCCACTGGGTCACAAAAAATTTAAATATTACTAGGGTAGTGAAATGGCCAATGATATAGTTCTCAGAGTGTGTCGGGTCAGTCATAGAGTTATAGATATGTACAGTATGGAAACAGACCCTTCGGTCCAACCTGTCCATGCTGACCAGATATCTCAACCCAATCTCGTCCCACCTGCCAGCACCCGGCCCATAACTCTACAAACCCTTTCTATTCATCTACCCATCCATTTGCCTCTTA
>NW_025214589.1:0-14546 GCF_004010195.1 Chiloscyllium plagiosum | reverse complement strand
CGATGGTGCTGAAATATCAAACAGGCTCCCTGTAGTTTCTTCTCTATACTCCTGCTGTGTTCTTTGATACATATGGTCAGAACCAGGAGATTTATCCACCTTTCTACATTCTAATACCTGTACATCCAACACCTCCTCTACTATGTCCCCAATTGTCCCCAAAGATATCACCACTAACTTCCATAAGCTCCCACACCAAGTCTTCACGTATTTCTCTACAGGAAATACAGAGGAGAAATATCAATTGAGAACCTTCAGAATTTCCTGTGGTTCCGCATATACATATCCACTTTGGTCCTTGAAGGGTCATATTCTCACTGTAGTTATTTTCTTTTCCTTAATATATGTAAATAGACTCTTTGGATTCGTCCTGATATTCTCAGCCAAGGTTATCTCGTGCCCCCTTCTCACCCTCTTGATTTCCTTCTTCAGTAAACTCCTATAACCCCAGTATATGTCCAGGGATTCCTTTGATCCTATCAACCTGGACCTGACTCGCACCTCCTCCTCTTTTTTTTGGTTAAAGCCTCAATATCTCTTGCTATCCAGGGTTCCCTCTTCATGACAACCTTGCCCGTCACCCTCACAGAAATATATAGACATTGAGCTCTTGCTATCTCACTTTTAAATGCCTCCCAGTTGCTGGAGGTCCCTTTGCCTGCAAACAAACTATCCCAAACAGCCCATGCAACTTTCAGACTAATTCCATCAAAATTCACCTTGCCTCAAGTTAGAACTTGCACCTGTGGACCAGTATGTCCCTCTCCATAACTATAAAAAAATTAATAGAACAATGGTAACTGGTCACAAAGTGCTCTCCCACTGTCACCTCAGTCACCTGTCCTGCTCTATTTCCCAAAAGTATGTCGAGTTTTGCCCCTTCCCGAGTAGGCCCCTCTACACACTGCTTGAGGTAACTTCCCTGAACACACTTAATACGTTCACCCAATCTACGCCCTTAATTCTGTGTCAGTCACAGTCTATGTTCCGAAAGTTAAAATCTCGTACAACGAGAATCCTATTGGCCTTGCAAGTCTCCCCAATCTCTCCACATATGTTTGTTCCTCGAATTCCCGTTGACTATTTGGGGGCCTATAGTAAAACCCCAATAATGTCACCATTCCCTCCATATTTCTTAGCTCCGCCCACAAAGCTTCACTGGATGATTCTTCAATTGTTTTATATCTGATCACAGCTATGATACTCACGTTAATCAATAATGCAACTACCCCTCCGCTCCTTCCACCACCACTATCCCGCCAAAAGCAGCTATAACCTGGTACCTTAAGCTGCCAATCCTGTCTCTCGCTTAGTCCTGTTTGTGTAATGGCTATAATATCTCAGTCCCACGTACTTACACACGCACTGAGTTCATCAGCCTTAGCTGTCAGCCATCTTGCATTGAAACAGATGCAATTTAATCCAACAGGCTTTCCTTGCCCTCTGTCGTGTTCCAGTCTGACCTTTCTCTTCACTTTACTGTTTCTGATTACTGTATCTTCTTCCATCCTCGCACTTTTCTCCCTGCTGTTGAGGATCCCACGCTCAATAGCCTCCCCAGCCCCAGCCAATCTAGTTTGAGCCCTCCCTTGTAGCACGAGCAAACTTGCCTGGCAACATATTGGACTCCCTCCAGTTCAGGTATAGCCCGTCCCTCTTGAACAGTTTGCTTGTGCCCCACAAAAGATCCCAATGATTTAAAAATCTGAACCTCTGCGCCCTGCACCAATTCTTTAGCCACACATTCATCTGCCATAACCTTCTGTTCTTACCGTCACTAGCATGTAGTACTGGACGTAAACCCGATATTACCACAGTCATGATCCTGGCTTTTATATTTTTTCCTAGCTCTCTACAATCACTCTGCCGGACCTCATCCCTATTTCTACCACTGTCATTTGTACCAACGTGCACAATGACTTCTGGCTGCTGCCCCTCTCCCTTGAGAACGATTTGCATCCGCTCTGAGACACCTTGGACCCTGGCATGTGTGAGGCTACACACCATCCTGAATTCCCATTTGCAGCCACAGAATCCCACAGAATCTCCTGTCTGCACCCCCCGCCCCACCACTTTCGAGTCTTAGTAATTACTTCTGAAGTTATTCTGCTCACACAAGCTTCTGAAAATGTGATTCCTTCCCGGAACAGATGAAATTGGCTGAATTCCCTTTCCTTCAAGCAGTGGGGAGATTCCAATGAATCCTCATCCGGAATCCTCCATGAGTGATAAAACCGACTGCGCTTTCTTTTTGCTTGCACACATTGCTGTGATGAGGGATAGGGAAAGAGAAAGGGAGGAACAGACTGTTCCTTCTCAGACAGATTACACTTTTCCATCTCTAAGTTGATTCAATGACGTTATTACTCCCAAACTGGACCATGTGAAATCTCCTTGAACATTGTCTGAACGATATGACTCCATCACATTTCCTGCTTCATGTAGGTGCAATAACCAATAACCAATTTCAATAACCTATAATTAACCCTACTTGATTTGAGGATGTGTTTTTATGTGCCTGCGTAATATAAAAATAAAACGTTTAATGTCTTCACTATATCTGCGTTAAAATGCATGTGTTTTATTCTGAAAGAAATACAGAAATTGCTGGAAATGCTCAGCAGGTCTGGCAGCAGGTCTGAAGAGAAATGAGAGTTAACGTTTCTGGTCTAGTGACCCTGCATCAGAACTTGTCTTATTCTTAAATTACATCCCCAGTTTTATTCTCCCACACAAGAGGAAATATCCGTCAAATATTCACCAGCTGCACTCTCCTTGTGATCTTGTATGGTCAATAAGAACATCTCTCATTCTGAGGCCTAAACTGGTAATCCGTCATGTGCCTTCATCGGAAGGCCAAGTAAAGATAAGCATCTTTGTAATATTTGAAAGCAATTTAGCTTTTTTTTCAGTTGTGGGGATCATAACTTCAAACAATACATCAGATGTGGTCTCTGCTGCAGATGCAGGAAAATATCGCAAAGTTCAAACTCGATACCCATTGCACAAAACAGCACCATTCCGCTTCCCTTCCAAATCAATTGCTGCATCTTCAGAGCTACTTGATGTGATTCATCTACTAAGACACACAAATCCCTGTATACCACCAAGTTCTGCATTCTCTCTCCATTTAAATTATTTCCTGCTGGTTTATTGTTTCCCCAAAACACAAAGTTCCAGTCACCCACATTGTACTGCTTTTTTTTTGTCACAGGTTTACTCACTGCCCTCCCCTGTCTGTATGCCATTGCAGATGCTCTGCCTCAACTTGACACCTTATTGAATGTTTGTCCTGGTGTATGAGCAAACTGTGATCCAGTCCTTTCAGCCCCTTCATCCAAGGCATTAGTCTGGATTGTAATCTGTTGATAAACTCACACTGATCCCTGAGGAATTCAACTAATTACAGTTTTCCAAGCTGAAAATTATCTCTACTCTTTATTTCCAGCTGGTTATCCAGACCTTCCCTGTTCCTGTGTAGCTGCCCAGAAAGGTTGCATGGCCTCTTCCAGTGAGATGTAATTTAGTCATTGTGTTGAATGATGTATTCTATTCCTGTGTAACTCCACAGAGGGGCAGAATGGTCCCCTCCCGTCTCATTATTACGCACCTGACTGGCTGAAAGGCGCTTTCCTCTCTCTCTGTAACAGCCTCGAGGGGCGAATTGGGAGTGCCATATGTGGGATAAGAGCATCACTTGGCCATTCGTCCTCTCCAACCTGATGCTCAGTTTAGAAACATCAGGGCTGGTCTGAGTGTAGCTGACCACTCCCTTCCTGTCTCTTGTCAATAAACATTGACTCTTCTGCCCATCAAAGATCAGTCAAGATCAGTCTTGAGTATCTTCAATGATCCAGTCTTCACTGTTCCCTGGGGAAGACAGCGCCACAGATTGCACAGTCCGAAGGAGAACAGAACAACGTTATCTCAAATATCAATGGGAGATCTTTTAATTTTAAAGTGTGTTAACCTCACAGAAGGTCGCCTCCTCTTCTGAGAAATAACAGCACAACAAATGGGAACAGACGTAGACTAATCAGCTCCTCAAACCTATCCCACAATCGCATTGATTGTTCAGTAAAGTATTTATCAAAATCAGCCTCCATTGCACTCTCCAAAAAAATATTCCTGTCATCTGACGGCCACACAGTATAGGAAATTGAAGATCATTAGGCCCATCTACTTTGCTGTTCGGACCTGCCTGACATGTTTCTCAACACAATGCCCCTACATTGTCAATATAACTCTTGACCCATGTTTTAATCAAAAATTATCTATCTCTGTATTAAAGATATGACTACCTGTATCTGATATTGGTGTGTATGTGTGTGTTTATCTGTTTCATCGCAGGACACAGGGTGGCGGTGGAATGTTATATGTGCGTGTTTTGTATATATCTGTTTAATGGCAGGGCACAGGGTGGTGGTAGATGGTTGTGTGTGTGTGTTTCTGTGCACATCAGTTTAATTGCAGGAGGCAGTGTAGTGGTGATGGGTTTTGTGCGTGTGTGTGTTTCTGTGTATGTCTGTTTAATGGCAGGAGACAGGCTGAAGTTGGTGGGTTGTTTTCAAACTGGACACCTGGGATCAGATGTGATTCACAAGAAAAAGTGTTGGATCCCCTTTTGTTTGTCATTTATATCAAAAACTTAGATTAGAATTGTAGAAGCCATGATTAGCAAATTTGCAGATGACATCAAGATTGGTTGTATCGTGGACAAAGTTATTTAATGTTTTACAGTCCGTGATTATAACGATATCTTGATCAATTGAATATGTGATTCGTACAACTGTACAGTAGGGAAACAGACCCTTCGACTCATCCAAGCCGACCAGATATTCTGGATTAATCTTATCCTATTTTCTAGCATTCGTCCCATCTCCCTCTGAAACCTTCCAATTCATATTCTCATGCCTTTTAAATGTTGTAATTGCACCATTCTCCACCACTTCCTCTGGCAGCTCATTTCATACACGCACTATGCTTTGCGTGAAAACGTTGCCCTCTAGGTCCCTCTTCAATCTTTCTCTTCTCACCTTAAACCTGTGCCCTTCAGTTTTGGTCTTCCCTACCCTGGGAGATAGACCTTGACTATCTACCCTTCCCAAGATTATATAAACCTGTAGAAGTTGCAAATGCGACTCCAATTAACACGAATGGCTATGCTTTCAGTCATCATGGGCCTAAATTCTGAAATTTAATCATGACACTTCTTCTATCTCCATCAAGTCACAATTCTAAAATGATTTTAATCCACGTGTTCAGACATATAATGAAACATCTCTGTCGGATTGGAAACTTGAACCTTTCGGGTCAGAGGAAGGGGCACTACCACTAATCAGCAATAGCCCCGAAAGCTGCAACATGATTCTCCTGTGTGCTTGCTCATCAGCCTGTTCTGACATGCTGTTACACACCTCCACAACAGGCAGGACATGAATCCAGATCATCTGCTCCAGAGATTGTGACACTAACACAGGTTCATGGAATGAAATCAAATCCAGAACTCTGGCACAGAGGCAGGGGCGCTTTCCATTACACAAGACTTAAACCATGTCCAGAATTTGGGTCATATTTTAAGTGTCAGCTTTCAGCTCTGCATGCATTTATTACATTCTGATTAACATTACAGTTATACACAGGCTACTGTTCTCATTGTTAAACAAATAAAAGGTATTAGACTCAACTACAGGATGATAATCGCATGTGCTCTGCTATTGAGATAAAATATGAACATCTATAATTGCTTGGCTATGATTTCGAGCTTAAATGGTTATTATCTGTTGTCTGCAATATTAGCAAAAGAAATCCTGCAGGCACACTCTGAAGGATCTCGAAAAGGTATCAATGCCGAACAACAGAGATGAGGAAAGAGCCCAGTTTCTGGCCAAAACACACTGGTCACTATTTCCAATCTCAGACATGTGGTTTCCGTCTTCCTAAAACCATTAAGTGATACAAGGCAACTGCTTACTTTCCAGCCTCTCCATAACCACTGCACAACCTGCCTACACAAGGCAAACCAACCTCTGGGTCTTTAGAAAACTCAAGGTTGGTATCTGTAGACCTTTGGTGAGGGGAGGGTCTTTTAAAGCTGAAGGGAGAGGATGAGGGGGCATTAATAACACTCACTGGGCTGAGGTGTGGCAGATGATGGTTAACTTGGATAAATGCGAGGTATTGCATTTTGGGAAAACAAACAAGGGAATGACTTATACAATTAATGGTAGTGCATGGGTAGAGTTATAGAACACAGGGATCCAAGGGTGCTCAGATCATTGACTTTAGAAGTTAGGAGTCATGCTGAGATTGTGCCAGACATTGAAAAAGCCTCTTCCATTGTACTGTGTGCAGTGCTGTTATAGGAAGGAGATTACTAAGCTGGAGAGTGTTCAGAAGAGTATTCCCAGAATGTTGCCAGGAACATCTCATCTTCTGCCTCGGGAGCCTACAAACACATGGCATGAGCATTCGATTAATTGATTTACAAATCTCCCCTCACCCATCCTGATCCCAGATCCAACCCTTCGAATCAGATCCACCCTCTCGAGGGGATCTACCTGTCCATCTTCCTTCCCATCTATACTCTCCACACTCCAATCCGACCTATTACTATCACCGTCTTCCACGTAGTGCCTACCTTTCTCCCTTCCTCACCCCACCAGCCCCTTTCCCCCTTCGCAGTTCTGAAGAAGGGTCCTATCTGAAATGTTGACTCTCTTGCTCCTCGGATGCTGTCTCACCTGCAATGCCTTTTCCACCACCACATTTTATCAACTCTGAATTCTCCAACATCTGCAGTCACCATTGTCTCTTAGGTTAACATGCAATGCCGTCTGTCTGCTTTAACTCCACGTTGTCTTAGGAACATTTTCTCTCCTGATTATGGACTATAAAAGTTCTCTCAATGTCTTACTGATATTGTAATGTCTGAGCAGTAGTTGCAGGATGTATGTTTCCATTTATAAATAGAGAAGCATGTTAATGTTCCGATAAAACACCAGGATTACTCCCATATCCAAGTCAGATTGAATGATTATACTCAATTGATCTACCAACGCCAACATTTGTTCCCTCAGTCACCCTCATATATCCTATCCAGAATATGTAAATTTTAATTTTTTTTTAGTTTTAGTAAAACAGTATTGAACTGTATTCCATGTATTACCCCGTAGTACGAGTAGGAGCATCACCGACAGCACTAACAGGGATGAGCAGTTCCAGAGAGAGGGGGAGGAGAGATCAGAATCTGAGACTGGAATGTTCCAACAATGGACAGGAATATATTCTCAGGCCTTTACTGGCTTTCCCAGCCTTGGATATCAAGAGCATCACGGATCCAGGATACCCTTTGAAATATTCAAGGTGGTTGATATCCCATCCTCGCGATTGTTGGTGTTCCTTGAAAGTCATTCTAACTGTCCATTACATTGAATTGCTGCTCATACTATTTAAAATATGAAAAGTTGGAAGTCAACATTTTCAGTTCCAACCAAAACTTCCATTCGTTAGAAATAATAACTGGTAAATTACCATTTAAATATTTCTCACCAGTATGCGGGCAGGAAGTAGACTGTTATAAAACTCTATAATCCTTCTAGCCCTGCACAGATGTGCATTTCCATAACCTCTCCACTCACTAATCCTGTCCGATACCACCAACAAGGTATCCCAGTCTCCTCCTCAGCCTCATTGCAACTTCTGTGTAAACCATTATTTTTGCCTTTGTTAAATCCAGATACATCTGTTTCAAGACCCTTCTAACCACATATACATTAGAAAATAATTGCATTTGAGATATTTCTCTTGTTCTCTGCACAGACTCTGTCAGACGGGAAGATAGTGCATGGTGTTTAAGTCATTCACTCACAATCTAGAGCCACAGAATAATAATCTGTTGATATGTCATGAAGGAAATTGGTGCCATTGAAATGAACCCAACATCATTATTTATAAAAAGCCCATCTGCTTATCTCATGCCCTTGAGACGGCAATGGTCATCCTTCCCTGGTCAGGTCTCTGTGTGACTGCAAACCCACAGCAATATTTTTTTTTACTCCTTACTGTCCTGCGAAACAGCTGAACCAGCCACTTAGTTCAAGATCAGCACAACCTGCTGGCCTGGCCAGGGCTGCACACATCCCGTGAGGGAAGAACAAAAAGAAAGTTAGCTCTCTCCCTCTGCCTGTTTCCCATATTCCTACAGCTCATTTTCAGTCAGGTTGGTGACCATTCGTTATTTCAAGTGCATTCTTTC
Source organism: Chiloscyllium plagiosum (assembly GCF_004010195.1). Taxonomy (NCBI): domain Eukaryota; kingdom Metazoa; phylum Chordata; class Chondrichthyes; order Orectolobiformes; family Hemiscylliidae; genus Chiloscyllium; species Chiloscyllium plagiosum. The sequence continues at coordinate 6,289 of NW_025214589.1, read as the reverse complement.
TTAGTCTCTCCCTAACAATGATGTTCATCTTCATTAGCACATCTGGTGCTGGCTTTGTTGATGCTGACATTCAGATGTAAGGAATTTCTAAATTCCACATCATTCCCAGTGCATCGAGAAGGAATAGGGTTTTTATGGAACAGGAAAGAAACGGAGATGTCTCAGTGAGGAAAATTAGTTATTGCAATCAACCCTGATCGTGTTGTTGAGGCATTCTTTGGGATATTGTGGACTGATTTTCTCTCCTTTATAAAGAATGATCGCTTGCCACAGAGACAGTGTAACGAAGTTTCTCCAGACTAATCCCTGGTCTGATGTTACCATGAGGAGTGAGTGAAGATTAATCTCCAGTGCTGAGAAATAATGAGAGCTGATTGTATTGAACCTTGAGGGGGAGCGACAGTCACGATGTTCTCAATAGACACTGACATGGTGATTAAATTCCATGACTTATGTTTTACTTGGGTTACATGATTGTCGATAGTTTAAGAGCCTCTGAGAATATTCTCTCACACTACCCCACTCCCCACGTCGATTGAGAGAGACAGAGGGCCAGTCTTTGAATTAACTCTCCCTACGTTAAAATGGTTCGTCTCGTGTGTGATGCTGCACACAACGTCATGTTATTCTCAATACTGACAGCAGCCACGATACCTTCATTAGAAAACAGTTACCTATTCCTACCATCTTCTGACCTCCATGGAGAACATGTGCCTGTGTTCTTGGAGATGGAAGATGCCTCCTTGAGATTTGGCACAAATCATCTGGCTTCCTTCCTCACTGCCAGGAAACCACAACATGCTGGTATTGGAATTTCTTTCTGGAACAGTTCGATTTGGTTGAATTCCCTTTGCTTCGGGCTGTGGAGAGATTCCAATGAACCCTCGTTAGGAATCCTTCACAAGTGGTAAAGATAACTCAGGGATTTTATGGTCTCACGCTTTGCTATCGGGCGGGACAAATAAGAGACAGGGATCAATCGGCTGCTCCTTCTCAGTTTTGGAACATTATTTCTCCCTCCCTGTGTTGAACCATGCAATAATGTCAACCGAACACCAAACTGGGACATGTACGATCTCCATGAACATTCTCTGGAAAAGATTATAATGGGTTATATGCAGGTGCATCATCGCTGTTGTTGTACATAGTGCCTGTCATTAGTAAAATAAATGTCCCCGCTTTATAACTTGATGTCATGTTTATATGCATTTGCGTAATTTGTGAATATTTGGTCTGTACCTTCATAATATGTGCGTTCATATCAATACATCTTATTCATAAATTTATTCTCTAGCTTTAGTCTCCTTAACAAGAGAAAACGTTCATCCAGCTGATAAACTTTCCAGAACGTCATGTATGGCTCAATAAAATTTCTCATCTAAGATCGAAACTGATAATTCCCCAGAACAAAACACCTTCATTCCAGGATTGAGTAAAAGGAAACAGCTTTGAAAATCTTCTGAAAGAATTATATCCTTTTTTTAGTGTAGTGGATCAAAATTGCACATAGCGTTTTAGATGTGTTCTCAACAATACCCTTTGCCAGAAACAGCATAATTCCACTTACCTTCCAAATCACTTGCTGCATCCGCAGACTGACTTCATATGATTCATGTACCAGGAACATGGAAAACGCCTATATACAGGGTTCTGCAATTTCTCCCCATTTAAACTGACTACCATAGTTTTAACTTTCCTTCCAAAATGGACAACTCGCGGTATGTTATTTCTGCTGAAGTCTTGCTCACTAACCTTCACTGTCTGTATCACAATGCAGACTCACTACCTCCATTTGACGACATATTAAATTGGCATCTTGGTTTACGAGCTAATTGGGCTTCAAGCCATTTCGTCCCCTTCCTCCAGATCTTTGATACAGGTTATTGGTCATTGATAACCCCACAGTGATCTCTGAGGCACTCCATAAATTACAGTCTTGCAACCTGAAAATGAACATTTATCTCTACTCTATTTTCTGTTCACGAAAGCCTCCCTGTTCCTGTGCAGCAGTTCAAGCGGGTTGAATGGTCTCCTCCTGGGCTGTGTAATGTACTCAACGAACTGAATTACTTCATTCCATATTCATGTGTAACGCCTTCGAAGTGCAGAATGGTCTCCTCCCGTCTCATTGTAACAATCCTGCCTGACAGAATGGGATAGTCCCCTACCCTGTAACAGCATCAAAATGTGGATTGAGAGAACAACACATGGGGTAGGCAACACGTGGGGTAGGGGCAGCAGCATATCTCTGTAACAGCCTCGTGGGGTGGATTGAGGAGCAACACGTGGGGTAGGGGCAGCAGTATATCTCTGTAACAGCCTCGTGGGGTGGATTGAGGGAACAGCACATGAGGTAGGGGCAGCAGTATATCACTGTAACAGCCTCGAGGGTGGATTGAGGGAACAACACGTGGAGTAGGGGCAGCGGTATATCTCTGTAACAGCCTCGAGGGTGGATTGAGGGAACAACACATAGGGTAAAGGCAGCGGTACATCTCTGTAACAGCCTCGAGGGCGGATTGAGGGAATAACACATGGGGTAGGGGCTGCAGTTGGTCATTCGGCTGCACCATTCAGAATGCTCATGGCTGATCCGATTGCGTCTGACCATCCGTCTCCTGTCCAGCAAAGATCAGTCGAGCTCAGCGGTTGAATATCTTCAATAACCAAGTCTTTACTGCTCCATGAGTTTGAGGTCACCACAGAGAGCACAATACTATTTCATTGCGGGACCCGTTATTTTAAACTGTGTTTCCCCAATATCAAATCGCCACCACGTTTCGGGTAAAAAGATACAGTAATTAGGAATAGACAGACACTATTCCGCACTCCAAACCTGTCCCACATTCCCACTGTCTCTTTCTGATCAAATACTTATCAAACTCAGCTTCTGCCGCTGTCTCAGGAAGAGAATACCTGATAGCATCACACCACACGAGAATTAGAAAAGAAGCATAATTAGGCCATTCGACCCATCGAGTCCGATATGCCGTTCAATAATTTCTTATATGCTCCTCAAACTCATTCTTCTGCCTTTTGCCTTGAATCCTAAATCCCCTTATAAATTAAAAACTGATCTATTTGTGTCTTAATGAGACGAGTGTCTGTGTGTGTCCATCTGCTTGTTATATGAGGATTTGTTTGCCTACGTCTGTCTGTGTATCAACCTATGTATTTCTATCTGTGTTTGTTTCTATTGTGTGTGACTGTACATATCTTTGTGTGTTCTATATGTGTGTATGCTTGTCGCCTTGTACATATTGTACATGTTATTATATTGGGGTATTTACGAATATTTCTAAGTAATTCTATGACTGCATCATTGCGCAGAGAGGTGTCTGTTTTTTTATTTGAGAGTGAGAGAGCTGACGCTGGAACTGCCAGAGAGCTGACGCTGGAACTGCCAATGGGTTTAAAGTGAGAATTGCACTTCGCTGTTCATTGCTCCTTACTCGGTTGGTTGGACGTGGATGTTTCAGAATCTCCACACATGTCGCCCCAATCCTCTTCAGCTTGTACCAAGGTCCTCCCCACAAGGCGTGTGGAGGGGAGAGGGAACAGATATCAGGCACCCCACCACCTGGGTTGGCCTTCTTCTGTCCTATTCCAGGCTATTTCTCCTGGAATGGGAGAAAGGGAGGGAGGATGTGAGGGTGGGAGAGGGTGGCCCTGCTGTTAGTGCTTGTCCAGATGGGGTGACATGGTGAGGTGTCCTGAGTGAGTCAGTCCACAGTGTTGCATTCATGTCGTGTTATTAGTGTGGAGGCTATTGCATAAGTGACAGAGAAAGTGGGTGAAGCAAGTTGCTGAATTCAATAGTGAGAGTGTTCGTGCCTGAGCCTTATTCGGAGATAGAGCTTGAACCTTGTTCGGGGTCGTGCTATAACAGATATACAGTGAGTATGAGGGGGCAGACAGAATACAGTGACACTTTTCCAGGCAGAGCGGAGAAGATTATTGGTGCTTGTCCAGTATTGTTGGACATTTATTCAGATCATCCCAGCGTCGAGGTGAGCCTCCCCCGAATGTCTTGTCCATGTGTATCATTAATAATGACACAGACCATGTCCCTCAGCTTTCACAGAATCAGTTTATGTAGAGCTTACAGATAGCAAGGAGAAGCAAACATTGCTGTTTTATATATTTAAACCAAAACGGTAGCAGAAAATCTGAACATCATGTGCTCTGGAAATAACACATGCAAGTATTGGGAATACTGCAGTTTTATTGGATGGTCTCAAGTTGCATCTAAACTGCGTTAACTAAGTTTCTGCTCATGCTGTGAATAAGTGCATATGAGGTGGGTTGAAGTGTGTGTTGTGAAACAAAGTAGAGAGCAGGTTATTTCGGAGTTGGTGTTGTGTGGTAAGAAAGCCTTATTTCTAACCTTACTCTGAAACAACCTTTGAGGAATAGTGACGTTAATAAGGTGCATTTTGCATGGCGTCCGCATACAATATGAAATGTGTGAACATTCTGGTCAAACATCATGGAAGCCTGGAGGGTAGAGGGTCAAGTTCGCTCCAGTAAATTGGGAAAATACAATATAACATTCAGTGGGAGACAAGCAATGTTTGTTCGAGTTATAGAGTCCTAGAGCACGGACACAGGTCCTTCAGCTCAAAGTGGTCCATTCTGAACAAAATGTCCATTCACACCAACCCGTTTCCCTGCCATTGCCCTGTATCCTTCTAGTCCTTTCCTATCCGTGTAGTTGTCCAAATGCCTTTTAAATGTTGTTAATGTATCCATCTCAACCACTTCCCCTGGCAGCTCATTCCAAATGCATACCAAGATGTGTGTAAAGATCATTGCTCGTCATTTTCCCTTTTATTCTTACCCCCCTGACCTTAAACTGATGCCCTCTCGTCCGTGATTGCTGTCCAACCCTGGGAAGAAAATACTGGGTGCATTCACTCTATCCATGCCTCCTGTGATCGTTTAAGCGTCTATAAGATCCCTCTCAATCTCATATACTCTAAAGTAAAAAGTCCTAGCTTGTCCAACCTCTCCCTAAAACCCAGACCATTAAGAGCTTGGCAACATCCTTGTCAATTTCTTCTGCACTCTTACCAGTTTAATAACATCCTTCCTATAGCAAAGTGAACAAAACTGATCATGACGCTTCAAATATTGCCTCACCAGCGTCCTGTATAACTGCGACGTAACTCTTCAACTTCGATACTCAGTGCTCTGACTGATGAAGGCCAGTGTACCAAAAGCCTTCTTCACTGCCCTGTCTACCTGTGAATCAACTTTCAGAGTACCGTGCACCTGACCACCAAGGTTCCTCTGCTCCACTGCACTCCTTAAGGCCCAACCATTCATCATGAAACTCCAACCTTGACTCGACTTTCTAAAATGCTTACACCAATCTTACACCGATCTGTACTAAACTGCATTTTCCATTTCTCAGTCCACTTCTCCAGCTGATCAAGGTACTGCTGAAATTTCTGAAATTCCTGATAACCTTCCTCATTCTCCATGATGCTACCCCTTTTAGTGTCGTCATCAAACTTACAAATCATGCCTGTGCATTCCCATCTAGATCATAGATATATGTTATATATATATATATATATATATATATATAACATATTACATACATCTATGATGAGGATGAGAGAATATATGTATATATATATATACACACATCTATATATAGAAACAAACAATGATCCCAACACCGACCCCTGAGGTATTCCACTATTCACAGGTCTCCAGTCTGACAAGCATTCTTCCGATATTACCCTCTGCTTCCTACCACCAAGCCAGTTGTGTATCTAATTTACCAGTTACCCTTCGATTCCAGGTGATCAAACATTCCAGAGTAGCTGATCTTCTGTAACTTTATCAAAGGCCTTACTGAAATCCCTATAGACTATGTATACCATTCTTCCTCATCACTGTTCCTCGTCACTTCATCAAAGTACTGTAACAAGTTTGAGAGCCATGATCTCTCATGCACAACGCCATGCTGACTGCTGCCAATCAAACCCTGTCTTTCAAGTGCATGTACAGAGGAACCACGATTGTCCAAATATCAATTATCCAAAATTTGAATGATCCGAAGGGGACCTCAAGGTCCCGATAGAAACATTATGTCTTTCAACCCTGATTGTGTCGATTGTTTGTAGGTGCAATGATTAAAAAAAAAACCTTGTCTCACTAAAATGCTGCCAAGAACAGTCCAGTCACCGTCTCCAAAAGTCTGACCTCCCGCCTTCTCTGTCTCTATCACCCCACACATTCCATGGAATTTTACACAGGGGTTTTCTCTAAACACCCC
>NW_025214588.1:29361-46886 GCF_004010195.1 Chiloscyllium plagiosum | reverse complement strand
TGAGGTGTCTTTGAGCAGGAAGGGGTGTGGTGTACTTGTGCAGGTCTTTGAGCAGGAAGGGGTGTGGTGTACTTGTGCAGGAAGAGATGAGGTGTCCTTGAGCAGGTAGGGGTGAGGTGTCCTTGTGCCGGAAGAAGTGAGCAGGTAGAGGTGAGGTGTCTTTGTGCAGGAAGAAGTGAGGTTTCCTTGTGCAGGTAGAGGTGAGGTGTACTTGAGCAATAGAAGTGAGGTGTCCTTGTACAGGTAGAGGTGAGGTGTCCTGAGCTGGGAGAGGTGAGGTGTTCTTGTGCAGGGAGAGATGAGGTGTACTCGTGCAGGAAGAGGTGAGGTATACTTGAGTAGGAAGAAGTGATGTGTTCTTGTGCAGGTAGTGATGAGGTGTCATTGTGCAGGAAGATGTGAGGTGTCCTTGTGCAGGAGGAGGTGAGGTGTCCTTGTGCAGGTGGAGGTGAGTTGTCTTTGTGCAGGAATGGGTGAGGTGTACTTGTGCAGGTAGAGGTGAGATGTCCTTGTGCAGGAAGATGTAAGGTGTCCTTGTGCAGGAAGAGATGAGGTGACATTGTGCACGTGGAGGTGAGGTGTACTTGAGCAGGTAGAGATGAGGTGTCCTTGTGCAGGATGAGGTGAGGAGTCTTTGAGCAGGTAGAGGTAAGGTGCCCTTATGCAGGTAGAGATGAGGTGTTCTTGTGAAGGTAGAGGTGAGGTGTCATTGTGCACGTGGAGGTGAGATGCCCTTGTGCAGGAAGAAGTGAGCTTCCCTTGAGCTGGTCGAGGTGAGGTGTCCATGTGCAAGTGGAGGTGAGGTGTCTTTGAGCAGGAAGAGGTGAGGTGTCCTTGTGCAGGTAGAGGTGAGGTGTCCATGTGCAGGTAGAGGTGAGGTGTACTTGTGCACGAAGGGGTGAGGTGTCCTTGAGCAGGAAGAGGTGAGGTGTCCTTGTGCAGGTAGAGGTGAGGTGTCTTTGAGCAGGAAGGGGTGAGGTGTACTTGTGCAGGAAGAGATGAGATGTCCTTGTGCAGGTGGAAGTGAGGTGTCGTTGTGCAGGTAGAGGTGAGGTGTCCTTGTGCAGGAAGAAATGAGCTTCCCTTGAGCTGGTAGAGGAGAGGTGTCTTTGAGCAGGAAGAGGTGAGGTGTACTTGAGCAGGTAGAGGTGATGTGTCCTTGTGCAGGTAGAGGTGAGGTGTCCTTGTGCAGGAAGAAGTGAGCTTCCCTTGAGCTGGTAGAGGTAAGGTGTCCTTGTGCAGGAAGAGGTGAGGTCTACTTGAGCAGCTAGAGGTGAGGTGTCATTGTGCACCTGGAGGTGCGGTGTCCTTGTGCAGGTGGAAGTGAGGTGTCTTTGTGCAGGTATAGATGAGGTGTCCTTGTGCAGGGAGAAGTGAGCTTCCCTTCAGCTGGTAGAGGTGAGGAGTCCATGCGCAGGTGGAGGTGAGTGTACTTGAGCAGGTAGAGGTGAGGTATCCTTGTGCCGGAAAAGATGATTAGTCTTTGAGCAGGGAGAGGTGAGGTGCCCTGATGCAGGTAGAGGTGAGGTGTCTTTGAGCAGGAAGGGGTGAGGTGCACTTGTGCAGGAAGAAGTGAGCTTCCCTTGAGCTGGTAGAGGTGAGGTGTCCATATGCAGGTAGAGGTGAGGTGTCCTTGAGCAGTAGGGTTGAGGTGTCCTTGTGCAGGTAGAGGTGCAGTGTCCTTGAGCAGTTGGAGGTGAGGGTGCTGGTGGAGGTGAGGTGTACTTGAGCAGGTAGAGGTGAGACGTCCTTGTGCAGGAAGAGGTGAGGAGTCTTTGAGCAGGTAGAGGTGAGGTGCCCTTATGCGGGTAGAGATGTGGTGTTCTTGTGCAGGTGGAGGTGAGGTGTCTTTGAGCAGGAAGAGGTGAGGTATCTTTGAGCAGGAAGAATTGAGGTGTACTTGTGCAGGAAGAGATGAGGTGTCCTTTTGCAAGTGGAGGTGAGGTGTCCTTGTGCAAGAAGAAGTGAGCTTCCCTTGAGCTGGTAGAAGTGAGGTGTTCTTGTGCAGGAAGAGGTGAGGTGAGGTGTACTTGAGCAGTAGACGTGCAGTGTACTTGAGCAGGTAGAGGTGAGGTGCCCATGAGCAGGAAGAGGTGAGGTGTCCTTGTACAGGAAGAGGTGAGGTGTCCTTGAGCAGGTGGAGGTGAGATGTACATGTGCAGTTTGAATTGAGGTGTACTTGAGCAGTAGATCTGAGGTGTCCTTGTGCAGGTAGAGGTGCAGTGTCCTTCAGCAGGTGGAGGTGAGGTGTACTATTGCAAGTGGAGGTGAGGTGTACTTGCGCAGGTAGAGGTGAGGTATACTTGAGCAGGAAGAGGTGAGGTGTCCTTTTGCTGGAAGATGTGAGGTGTTCTTGTGCAGGTAGAGATGAGGTGTCATTGTGTAGGTACAGGTGAGGTGTCCTTCTGCAGGAAGAGGTGAGGTGTACTTTTGCAGGTAGAGGTGAGGTGTCCTTGTGCAGGAGGTGGTGAGGTATCCTTGTGCAGGAAGAGGTGCAGTGTCCTTGAGCAGGTAGAGGTGAGGTGCCCTTTTGCAGATAGAGGTGAGGTATCCTTGTGCAAGAAGGGGTGAGGTGTCCATGAGCAGGAAGATGTGCTGTGTCCTTGTGCCGGTAGAGGTGAGGTGTCCTTGAGCAGGTAGAGGTGAGGTGTTCTTGTTCTGGAAGAGGTGAGGTGTACTTGTGCACGGAGAGGTGAGGTGTACTTGAGCAGGAAGAGGTGAAGTGTCCTTTTGCAGATAGAGGTGAGGTATCTTTGTGCAGGAAGAGGTGAGGTGTCCTTGTGTTGGTAGAGGTGAGGTCTTCTTGTGCAGGTAGAGGTGAGGTGTTCTTGTGCAGGTAGAGGAGAGCTTCATTTTATTTGAAATATTGCAGTCATTTAGATGTAGCTACATATATAGTGCTTTGGGAAAGGCAACTGCAGGATTCAGGTCTATGTGAGCAGTGTGAAATCTTCCTGCTGTGTCAGTAGAAGACTGTGTTTGTGTGAATGCAGCAATAATATACTTTACCCATTGTAGTTATTGGGATGAATGGCTTAGTCATAGCGTCATAGAGTCCTACAGCACAGAGACAGGCCCTTCAGCCCAAACTGCTCCATGCCAACCAAACTTTCCATCCTCACTAACTCCATTTCCCTGCACTTGGCCCATTTCCTTCTAAACCTTTCCAATCCATGTGTTTGTCTAAATGCCTTTTAAATGTTGTTAATGCGACCGCCTCAGCCACTTCCACTGACAGCTCATTCCATATCCATACCACCCTCTGTGAAAAGAAGTTGCCTGTCAGATTCCCTTTTATTCTTTCCCCTCTAACCTTAAACCCATGCCCTCTAGTCCTTGATTCCCCAACCCTGGGAAAAAGACTGAGTGTATTCACCCTATCCAGGCCTCTCATGGTCTTATACTCCTGTATAAGGTCCTCCCTCAGTCTCTTACAAAAGAAAAAAATCCTGGCTTGTCCAACCTCATCCTATAACTCAGACCATTGAGTCCAGACAATATCCTTGTAAATTTCTTCTGCACTCTTTCCAGTTTAATAACATCCTTCCTATAACAAGGTGACCAAAACGGAACACAATACTCCAAGTTCAGCCTCACCAACGTCCTGAGTAACTGGAACATATCTTCCCAACTTCTATACTCAATGCCTTGACTGATGAAGGCCAGTGTGTCAAAAGCCTTCTTCACTGCCCTGTCTACCTGTTACTCTACTTTCAGAGAAACGTGCACCTGAACTCCAAGGTCCCACTGTTCAAATACATTCCTTAAGGCCTTATCATTCACCATGAAACTCCTACCTTGATTTGACTTTCCAAAATGTAAGACCTCACACTTAAACTCCATTTGCCATTTCTCGGCCCACTTCCCCAGCTGACCAAGGTCCTGCTGCAATTTCTGATAATCTTCCTCACTGGCCACGATACCGCCTACTTTAGTGTCATCAGCAAACTTACTAATCAAGCTTTGTATATTCTCATCCAAATCATTGATACAGAGAACAAACAGCAATGTGCCCAACACCGACCCTGAGGCACTCCACTAGTTACAGGACCTCCAGTCCGACAAGCATCCTTCCACTATTACCCTCTGCTTCTTACCATCAAGCCAATTTTGTATCCAATTTTCCAGCCCTCCCTGGAGTCCATGCAATCTAACTTCCAAGAGCAGCCTACCATGTGGAACCTTATCAAAGGCCTTACTGAAATCCAGATAGACCACATCTACTGCCCTGCCCTGCCTTCCCTGGTCACTTCATCAAAGAACTGGAACAAATTTGTGAGGCATGATCTCTGATGCACAAAGCCATGCTGACTATTCCTCATCAAACCCTGTCTTTCCAGACGCATGTGTATCTTATCTCTCAGAATCTTCTCACCTAACGTACCCACCACCGATGCCAAACTTACTGGTCTGTAGTTCCCAGGTTTTTCTTTCCAGTGGCTCTTGAATAATAGCACAACATCCTGCTCCTTTGATGCTGCCTGACCTGCTGCGCTTTTCCAGCAACACATTTTCAGCTCTGATCCCTCACTTTCTCCTACAACATTTAATCTAGTCTGGCAGCTGGATGGGAACCAGAGCTATGGATCAGAGAATAGGGTGGCTGGTGAGCAGGCAGATACAGCAGGCAGAGAGGCTGTGAGGAAGGAGAAACTGTTGATAGGCCAAAGCGGGATGGGTTGAAGTGTGTCTGTTTTATTGCAACAAGTGTCAGGAGTAAGGGTGATGAACTGAGAGCATGGAACTATGATGTTGTGGCCACCACAGAGACTTGGATATCGCAAGGACAAGGATGGTTGTTAGATGTTCCTGGTTTTAGATGTTTCAAAAGGAATAGGGAGAGAGGTAAAAGAGGTGAGGGAGTGGCCTTGCTAATCAGCGATAATATCACAGCTGCAGAAAGGGAGGTGGTGGAGGAGGGTTTGTCTACAGAGTCAGTGTGGGTGGAAGTCAGAAACAGGAAAGGAGCAGTCACTTTATTGGGAGTTTTCTATCGACCTGCCAATAGCAACAGAGACACAGAGGAGTAGATTGGGAGGCAGATTTAGGAAAGGTGTAGAAGTAACTGGGTTGTTGTCATGGGTACCTTCAACTTCCCTAACATCGATTGGAACCTCCTTAGTGCAAATAGTTTGGATGGAGCAGTTTTTGTCGGGTGTGTCCAGGAAGGATGTCTGACTCAATATGTAGATAGGTCGACTAGAGGGAGGCCATATTGGATTTGGTGCTTGGCAGCCAACCAGGCCAGGTGTCAGACATCTCGGTGAGAGAGCATTTCAGCGATAGTGATCACAACCCCCGACCTTTTTTTATAGTCATGGACAGCGATAAAAACAGACGATATGGGAAAATATTTTATTGGGGTAAGGGGAAATCACAATGTTATAAGGCAGGAACTGTGAAGCATAAGATAGGAGCAGATATTCTCAGGGAAATGCATAACAGAAATGCAGAGGTTGTTTAGGGAGCACTTGTTGGCAGTGCTGGACAGATTTGTGCCACTGAGGCAAGGAAGGGATGGTACAGTGAAGAAACATTGGATGACAAGGGACGTGGAACATCTAGTCAAGAGGAAAAAGGAAACTAACTTCAGGCTGAGGAGGCAAGGATCAGGCAGGCCTCTAGAGGGATACATGGTAGCCAGGAAGGAACTGAAGAATGGACGTAGGAGAGCTAGAAGGGGGCATGAAAAAGATTTAGCGAGTAGGATTAAGGAAAACCCCAAAGCATTATACACTTATGTGAGGAACAAGAGGATGACCAGATTGAGGGTAGGGCTGATCAGGGATAGTGGAGGGAAATTGTGCCTGGAGATGGAGAAAGTTAGGGAGGTCCTTAATGAATACTTTGTTTCAGTATTCACTAGTGAGAGGGACCTTGTCATTTGTGAGGACAGCATGAAACAGACTGACACACACGAACAGGTTGATGTTAAGAAGGAGGATGTGCTGGAAATTTTGAAAAACATGAGGATGGATAAGTCCCCTGGGCCAGACGGGGTGTACTGTTGATTACTACGGGAAGTGAGGGAAGAGATTGCTGTGATGATCTTTGCGCCCTCACTGTCCACTGGAGTAGTGCCAGATGATTAGAGGATGGAAAATGTTATTCTCTTGTTCAAGAAAGGGAATAGGGATAATCCTGGGAATTATGAACCTGTCAGTCTTATGTTGGTGGTGGGCAAATTATTGGAGAGGATTCTGAGAGACAGGATTTATGATTATTTGGAAAAACATAGCTTGATTAGAGAGAGTCAGCATGGCTTTGTGAGGGACATGACCTACTGAATTCTTTGAGTATGTGACAAAATACATTGATGAAGGTAGAGCAGCGGATGTGGTGTATATGGATTTTAGCAAGGCATTTGATAAGTTTCCTCATGGTAGGCTCATTAGAAGCAAGGAGGCACAGGATACAAGGAAATTTGGCAGTCTGGATACAGAATTGGCTGACCCACAGAAGACAGAGGGTGGTAGTAGATGAAAGTTATTCAGCCTGGAGCTCGGTGACCAGTGGTGTTCTGCAAGGATCTATTCTGGGACCTCTATTCTTTGTGATTTTATAAATGACTTGGATGAGGAAGTGGAAGGGTGGGTTAGTAAGTTTGCTGATGACACGAAGGTTGGTGGAGTTGTGGATAGTGTGGAGGGCTGTTGCAGGTTACAATGGGACATTGACAGGATGCAGAACTGGGCTGATAAGTGGCAGTTGGAATTCAACCTGGATAAATGTGAAGTGATTCATTTTGGAAGGTTGAAGTTGCATGCAGAATACAAGGTTAAAGGCAGGATTCTTGGCAGTGTGGAGGAGCAGAGAGAACTTGGGGTCCATGTACAGAAATCCCTCAAAGTTGCCACTCAAGTTGAAAGGGTTGTTAAGAAGGCGTATGGTGTGTTGTCTTGCATGAACAGGGGGATTGAGTTTAAGGTTACACTGCAGGTCTATAGAGCCCTGGTTAGACCACACTTGGAATATTGTGTTCAGTTCTGGTCACCTCATTAGAGGAATGATGTGGAAGCTTTAGAGAGGGTGCAGAGAAGATTTACCAGGATGCTGCCTGAACTGGAGGGGATGTCTTATGAAGAAAGGTTGAGGGAGCTAGGGCTTTTCTCAATGGAGTGAAAAAAGATGAGAGGTAACTTGATAAAGTTCTAGATAATGATCAGAGGCATAGATAGAGTAGATAGCCAGAGACTTTTCCTTGGGGCAGAAATGGCTGTCATGAGTGGATATAATTTTAAGGTGATAGAAGGAAGATATAGGGGAGATGTCAGAGGTTGGTTCTTTACACAGAGTGCGGTGGGTGCATGGAATGCATTGCCAGCAGTGGTAGCAGAGTAAGATACATTAGGGACATTTAAGAGACTCCTGGATAGGCGAATGGAAGATAGTAAAATGTAGGGTATGTAGGTTAGTTTGATGTTAGAGTAGGATAAAAGGTTGGGACAACATCAAGGGCTGAAGGACCTGTACTGTGCTGTACTGTTCCATGTTCTATGATCTATTCACTACTCTCCAGTCTTCCACGATAATTATGATGCAAAAATATCAGCCAGGGCCACCAAAATATCTTCTCTGGCCTCTTGCAGTGTGCTTGGATATATCTGGTCAGGACCAGGAGCTGTATCCACTTTCACACATTCTAACACATCCAACATCTCCTCTACTGTGATAGGGACTGTCCCCATGATAGAACCACTAGCTTCCCCAAGTTCCCAATCCTTCATGTCCTTCTCTGTGGCTTGATTGTCAGTCCTTTGTATGCATGCATGTACTTTATTAGGGTTGAAAGATGTTTCAAAGTTTGAGTTTAAAATCATGAATGTAGAGTTGGGGAGAATTCTGGATGTACATTTTGAGTTAACAAAGCTTGGTATGGATGTTTGAAAATTCATAAACGGTGGAAACTTTGGCTGAACCTTGTGCTTTAGCTAAGTGCAGGTTGTGTCGGTTTTTTGGGAGAGATTTTTCACCATATCTGTGTCTCACTAAATACCTACCCTGCCCCTTATGTTCAATTCCAGCCCCATCTTATCATGCGGTGCCACCAATATAACTCACCACTCACCAGATCTCCACCGAAATAAAGGAATCCCTCATGTTTGGACCATCTTTGAGAGTCTGCCAGGCACTCAGATCAGAGTTGGCAATCCGGTTTTGCTGCCAATGAAGTGAGAGTGGCATAGCAACCACAAAGCCAAAGTACCCACAGCACATAGCCACATGGCTGTCACTCCTTCACACATGCATCCCCATTTCCTCACCATTGACCCATCAGGCCATGCGGTTTACCTGTCCTTAGCTTTGTCCCATCTCTGAGTCCCCACTATTCTTTCCCCAGTGCCCAGTGGTCACCCGCACCTTGTTATTGTCCAGTGGGGGAACATCTTCCAAAGCTGAGCTCTTATTGATAACCAGCGAAAGGGAACACAAAGGAAATAAATACGAGTTGCAGTTTACACCCACAAAGCCAACAGAATGCTAGCACCTTGACCTTGACAATCTGTTGTACCCAGCTCCCGCCTCCTGGAATCGGGTGCCAGTGGGGAGGCCCTGTCGGATTATAGTGCCCGATTTAACTGAGCTTTGTCATCCACAGGGACGGTTTTCTCCCTGAATGTCCTCATCCTCCTCCTCAGACGGCAGCTCCCATTCCCCCACTTCCTATCCGATCACTTCACTGCCTCACCGGCTGAGCAATAAACTGATAAGTGCCTGGTGCACTCCATCCTAGATCCACATCAGCCATTCTACGCTCTGCTGCATTCATTAGAGTCCATGGTCAAGACTTACCATGTTCCCCAAACCACCCATGGAAATTCCACAAATGATGGGGTGCTTCACCTCCTTTTAAGTTTATAGGCTAACTTCCTGATCATTAAGTTGCCAGTGTTAGTTCTATTAGCACCAATGCCTTTGGCCGACATTTATTGCATCAGCACATCCATTCCACGTGCATTGCGTGTGTGTGAGGAAGAGATTGCCAATGAAATGAGGCTGGAGATTGCACACCTATGCTTCATGTATTTGCCCCTTCGATGTCCTAACAGTCAGCCGACGTGGATCCTGGGCGTTTGTCCATTAAACTGGCACCACCCATTGTCCCATTTATATTTCAGATCTAGAGAAGGTCAGATGATGATAGCAGGGAACGCAGCTTATGGTAGACACCATCAGCACTGGGCCATGCCTGGTCACCAAGGTGCCCCCTCTTCCCTTGGAGCTTCCATGTCACCTTTGACCTTGCAATACCCTGACTGTTGACTTCTGCCTAACACCTCCATGAGGAGACCAAACGTATTGAACTTTGCCGCCAACTGTCCTCCTGAGACCCCATATTATACCTTAATGTGAGAAATCATGGAAATCAGAGTGGGTACCCTGGTGAATGCAGCTCCTCATTAACTCCAACCAGCTTAACGATATCCTGCACCTCTCCACTCCCCTTGAAGAGGCCATGGTAACGGTCAATACCAGCTACTCACTCCCCCCCCCCCCCCCCCAGTAGCCTACTAAGCCCTCTGATACTGTTCCACATGTAGCTCTACAAATCTTGAGATTCCCCCATCAACAGCCTTATGCCCACCTTTCTAAATATGCCCACCTAACCAAACAGCTCAGACTTTAAATTCCTCCACCCTCTTTAGGCAGTGATATCACTCCTGCCCTTAAAGTGCCCCTGTGCTGCTTTTTAACAGTCAACAGGTAGACCCTCAGGCGTGTATTTGCTGCAGCCCACTGACTGTCTTCAGGATGGCTGAGCAGACCCCAGTTGCAGCTCCCTGGCCGATGATACGTGAATTCCCTGACCGCTGTGACTGGCCCTACAGGACTGACCGCTGCTCAGACTGTAGTCAGACAGATCCCCTGACAGTGAGCATGCCTGGCATTCCCCTAACGCGTGCAAGCGAGCGAGTAAGAAGGAAAGTGAGCAGCCCAAAACTACAATCTGTGAGCTTTCTGTGAGCACAAAGCCTTTCAATGTTAGTTGCTGGTGCAACTTACAATACAGGCCAGCTTTCTAATTGGGCGGTAAGTGGACCAGAGAGGTGCCATCTTGGTTGTGATGCATTGGTAAGTGTCAGATGTCAATGTGGGTGTGTGTGAGACTGATGCCTATGAATCGTGCCCTGGGCCACTGTCAGTTGCTGGGCAAAAGCAAGCTGGTCATTGATGAGCTGTAGTCAACAGGGCAGCCATTTTGGTTTCCATGGTTTCTCAATATTTAGGCTATTTGGTAAAATGGGAAACTGAATGTTAATTAGTTTGTGTGGAGTTTGCACATTCTCCCCGTGTCTGCGTGGGTTTCCTCCGGGTGCTCCGGTTTCCTCCCACAGTCCAAAGATGTGCAGGTCAGGTGAATTGGCCATGCTAAATTGCCCGTAGTGTTAAGTGAAGGGGTAAGTGTAAGGGAATGGGTCTGGGTGGGTTGCTCTTCGGAGGGTCAGTGTGGATTTGTTGGGCCGAAGGGCCTGTTTCCACACTATAGGGAATCTAATCTAATCTAATCTAGTTGGGACACTTACAAGGCATTTAACAAGCTACGAATGTCTTTCCTGGACAACGAGCTGCTACCTGGCAAGAAATTGGCCTCTTTGAGGAGAAAGTGAGGTCTGCAGATGCTGGAGATCAGAGCTGGAAATGTGTTGCTGGAAAAGCGCAGCAGGTCAGGCAGCATCCAGGGAACAGGAGAATCGACGTTTCGGGCATAAGCCCTTCTTCAGGAATGAGGAATGTTTGTCCAGCAGGCTAAGATAAAAGGTAGGGAGGAGGGACCTGGGGGAGGGGCGTCGGAAACGTGATAGGTGGAAAGAGGTCAAGGTGAGGGTGATAGGTCAGACTGGGGTGGGGGCGGAGAGGTCGGGAAGAAGATTGCAGGTTAGGCCACTCGACAAAAGCATTAAAGCTGTTGCAAGATGCTACCAATATTGAGATAGACCTCACTTGATTTCTCATCAAATTCTGCAACAAATCCCACCATGGCCCATATCACTCAGACCCTGTTGATTGTGTCAGAATGTTGGTTTTCTACTTTCGCTGTGAAAATTAACCCTTTTCTTGTTTTATTTACAGTGATAGGAAAGGCAATTGAAGAATGAAATGAAAATCACAAAGTCATTTACTTTTCAAAAGTATGTGTGAATATTTCTGTGTCATCCAATGGACACAGCATTTTCAAAATAAATGGTGTTAGCTTTAAAATTTTGCTATGAATTAAACTACTGCCTGTAATGAGGGCAAATGGGGTTCTGACCTTTATTGCTATAAAGGACTGGAGTATAACAGTAGAGATGTATTTTTGCAATTGGACAAGACATTGGCGAGACTGAACCTAGAGTATTGCATAAAGTTTTGGCCCACTTACTTAAGTAGGGCTTTAATTGCATTGGAAGCATTCAGAGAAATTCATCTAGAGTTCACCAGACTAATCCCAGAGGGGATGACGCAGTGGCTCAGTGGTTAGCACAGTTGCCTCACAGCACCAGGAACCCGGGTTTGATTCCAGCCTCAGGTGACTGTGTGGAGCTTGGAAACTCGCCTTGTGTCTGATTCTATGAGATGAAAGGCTTGTTTTACGAGGAGACATTGAGTAATTCATAGCTATACCCACGAGAGTGTAGAAGAATGAGAGGCGATCCAGTTGAGGTGTAAAAGGTACAAAAGGGGATTGACAAAGTAGATGTAGGGAGGATGTTTTCTCATGTGGGACAACCCAGAACAAGAGAGCTCTAGGATAGGGGGTGGCAAATTTAAAACAGAGATGAGGAGGAATTGCTTCTCTCAAAGGATCGTGAGTCTGTGCAATTTACTATCCCAGAGTGTGGTGGCACACTGACTAAATTTAAAGAGGAGACAGACAGATCTTTAGTTGGTAATGGGTTAAAGGCTTTTGGAGTGCGAACGGGAAAGTGGCGTTGAGACCAAGATGAGATCAACCACGATCGTATTCAATGGAGGAACAGGTTCGAGAGTCTGAATTGCCTGTTCCTACTCCAAGTTCTTACGTTCTTATGTCTGATTGGTCTATTAAATTGAGAAAAGCAGACTTCCATTGAGGTCATGAAATTATCCAAGAATCTCTATTTTTGGATGAGAGAACACATTGTTATGTGTTTATGAACTTTTTATGAACTTCTGATCAATTGCAAGGAGTCAGCTCTTGAAGTGACTCTGATTGTTTATTTAGTTCAGTGACTCTGAAAAGAACAGAAAGTTTCTGTTGCTGTGAGAATAATGATTTGTTACAACTTTATTTGTAATACAATTTGTTTCTGAGATCTCAGTTGAATAATTTGGCACCATACATTCTTTTGTTTTATCACATCTCCATCTCCTACATCACCCAAAGATGGTACCCCTGCCATATTATGTATACAGGATACAGTGCGGCAACTCACCAAGGCTCTGACAACAGCATCTCCCCAAACCTGTGACCTCTATCACCTAGAAGGACAAGGCTAGTAGATGCGTAGGAACACCACCACTGGCAAGATCCCCTCCAAGCAACATGTCGTCTTGATTTGGAATTATATCACCATTCCTTCAATGTCTTGGGGTCAAAATGCTGAAATTCTCTTAACATTACCTTCTCAGGGCAATTATAGACGGACAGTAAATTCCGAGTATGTAAGCATTGTTTACATGCCATTGAAGATCAACCACTCACTTGGACAAAATAAAAACTATCCAACCTCAGAATTTTCTCTCTCAATGGCTAGTATCTCTTTGCCTTCTTTCTCGTGGACAGTTTTTGGAAGCTCATGAAGGCCATAAACGGTTTAGGAATCAGTAGTAACAGACCCTTCAGAAAGACAGTCAACTGCATGTACTTTTATTAGGGAGCAAGAGTTTCGATATGGGGCATTAGTGAATTTGAGAGTGAAAGTGTGCAGACTGTGTGGGTTGTGAACAGTTTAATGATTCGGGAGAATTAAAATGGACATATCTGATCCATGCGGATTGAGGAGGGGGGGGGGGGTAACAGATTTTTATCATTTGCTGACTGCAGTCTTCTTCATTTTCATTATAACTTTCCTTCTGAGGTGATGGGAAGCCATGGGTTTTGTCCCGAGCTCCTCAGTGCATCTGTTTCTGGTGGCTGGTAGTTTATTCTTGTATCCCTCACCTGTTTGAATCCTTCTATCAAATTAAAGATGCAAGGATGATCTCTCTATCCAATTCCAACTCAAGATCATTATTTGGTCCTTTCTAAATGCTTGCATAGCTAAGTGCCTTTTGTATATCACTGACTGTTTGCAATGGTGTGTGCCTTTGCAGAGAGAGAGAATGTCACTGCTACAGCAGCTAATTTTGGAAGAGTCTCGCACTAAATATACTGGAAAATACTAATTTATTGAGTGTCCTGTTTTCTTACATGCACATATGTTACATTGAGACTCCTCATCTAAGAAGCGACTAATGAGCTGTTTACATTTTTAAATACCAGACTCACCTTCCCCACAGGGAATTCTGTGCGCTGCAGTTTGTGTGGGGACTAATCGTGGATGTCAGCAGATCCTCAACAGATTCAGCTATTTTATCATAGCTCCACCATATTATCTCTCATTCAAATTCATTTGTGAAAGCTATAGAGTTACAAATGCAGAAATTGCTGGAGAAACTCAGCAGGTCTGGGAGCATCAGTGGACAGAAAACAGAGTCAATATTTCAAGTCCGGTGACTCTTCTTCAGAACAGAGTTGCAAATGTATATTTTAATTGATGAAACTTATAATATTTGATATATTTTAATTTCTGATTGTAATAAACATAAAACAAAATAGCATTTTTGTTGAGTGCACACTCTGATTTGATGTCGTACTTTTTGAGGTCAAAATGGTGGGCGAAAATCAAACTTGAATTCTTGTAATCTCCCCCAGTCCCAGGGAGGCTGCTACTTACTGCTGTGGCTTTACCTTTCCCAATACTAGACTCTGGTGTGTCTTTTCTGATGGGCTGTTATTTAATAAGAATGATGAATATTTGTATCCAGTGGATTCGGGCCCAAGGAAATTAGGTTTTCATTTCATGTCCCAATAAATCAAGCTATGATTTTAAAACGTAGTCTAACTGGCTGTGTCATTAACTATCCACAGTGCACAGCCCTCAAAGTACCTTTATGGGAAATGAACCTGTGCATGATAATAAACCTTGAAGATGACAGCAAAGTCAAAATGAATTATTCCAGCTGTAAAAGGATGGCATGATGGCTCAGTGGTTAGCACTGCTACCTCATAGCATCAGGGACCCAGGTTCAATTCCAGCCTCAGGCGACTGTGCGGAGTTTGCACATTGTCCCCGTGTCTGTGTGGGTTTCATCTGGGTGCTCCAGTGTCCCCGCCCCCCTCCCCCCCACAGTCCAAATGTGTGCAGGTTGTGTGGATTTGACATAGGGATTGGAGGGCTACAAAGATGGGGTAGGTCTGCATGGGATGCTGTTTGGAGGATTAGTGTGGACTCAATGGACAGGGTTGGCCTGCTTCCACATTGGGTGATTCTATGACTGATCCATGTCAGCCATTTTGTGACACTGACCAAATCCACTTTTCTGCCATTTTGTTTGCAATAGAGTGACATCTGTTGGTCTCTTTTCACTGATGAAGCTAGTTAGATTAATTATTTGCTGAAATAATTAAGGTATTGATGGATTTTACCAGTAGGTGCCTTTTTCTCCAGCATGATTCCTGACTATTTCTTTTGAGAGCTTGGTGTTTTTTGGTTTTTGCCTTCCTAGATTTATGGACTCTTGTTACTTTCCACAGGAATCATGTGTGGCCATTCTGCCTGAAGGCGAATGATATAAAACAGCAATCTCAGGGTTGCAGTGCAATCTGGGAAAAATATTCTTCAGGAATTTGACTAAAAGATGAATCAAGTACAAAAGTTGGTTCACAACTAGAATAATTATTTTGCACAAAAAAATAGAAGGTACATTGGTATCATTGATCATTCTGAATATAAAACCAAATTCTGTGCTTCCAAATCGGTCAGCAAATCAATAAAGAGAATTTAGAAGGCTGGATGGTTACTTCTGAATAAACAGTCAAAAAAAAGATGGTGTGCATTAAACCTACAGGAACGATGGATTTTGGCATTTACATTAACAGTGTGAATAATTTTGCATTAGAATAACATGTCCCTAATAAAAATGTTAAAAAAAAAATTAACAGGTCTAAGCATTATCCACACTGACATTGTCTCATGGTTTCCCAATGATCAAATAGTTTAAATATTGACACGGGTGATGTACACTGACAAAAGGGATAGTTCAGTCTAATCTTGCTGCTTATTCAGTGTACACATGAATTAAAGTGTTTACAGTGAACACCTCCCAGGCATGGAGGTTGCTTGGAAGTCAATAAAAGCTGCTTTAACATTGGTCCTCTCCTAACACTTCCGGGATTTCACTCAAGTCCAATGGATCTGGCACAAGTGATTTAGTTGTGCTTGTGGCAGGGTCTGCAAAGACTTCGACCGAACTCGATATGGACTGAATTGATCTTTCCCTAAAATAGTTGATAGCCTCCCGATCGATGAACATCTGCTCTTCCCTGAGGCTTTGCTCGAAGAGTTTCCGTTTGTGTCGAAACTCGATGACTGTTTTCGTGTATGAGTTCAGTGTGGTGACAGAGGCTGCCATGCAACAAGTAAAGGATCCCCATGCGAGACTGTGGAGAGAAAAAAGACCGAGATAGAGAGAGAGAGAGAGAGAGAGAGGACACGTTTAATATTTTACACTCCTCGGCATTTGAACTTAACTGCATAAGTTTTGGCAAGGAAGCATTTTGCTTGTCTGTACAGTATCAGTCAACTCCAATTAATATCAGATGCAACTTTTACTATTTTCCAGAAAAATCCATGCAATGTTATAGAGTCATAGCGATGTACAGCGTAGAAACAGACCCTTTGGTCCAACTCATCCATGCTGACCAGATATCCTCAATTGCCATTTGCTAGCACTTGGCCCATTTCCCTCTAAACCCTTCCTATTCAAATACCCATCCAGATGTCTTTTAAATGTTGTCATTGTACAAGCTTCCTCTACTATCCAATGTTGACCCTGGACCTTACCATGACCCACTGTCCCACTCTCATTATCACTGTTCAATTTGTTGCCTGTTGTAACTGGACCACACTATAGACAGCAATCATTAGATTTCATTTCAGTTTTTGATTTCTAAACAAATTTCAACATTGTGTTACATGATGAAACGATCACGGGGAGGAAATAAAACATGGGAGTGAAATGTAAATCATATTAAATCTTCTTGTAATCTCAAATGCTGTTTCATTGCTTGTTTTCAAAAGAACATTGGTTATAATCTAAAGAAAAATGTCACATTGCTGACTGTAAAAATGGACCAAAACGTTAATTAATTGTGAAGGATTATGATAATACTGTGGTGCCTAATTCTATTACGGTAATTACCAATATGTAAATTCCTTAGCAAATTACCAAAAGCAGGAAAGAGGGACAAAGCTAGAATAATTCCTAAAACATGCAACAATTTAAAAAAAAAAATTCATGTTGTATCATGAGACTGTGGTTGGGAATCATGGGTATTAAATTGTTTCTTATCAAAGTTTTCTTGCAGATTCCTGCGTGTCAATTCTATCAATATTATTCTGTGGTGGACTATTTTGCTTTAATTCAGTAAATTTGATCTTATTGGAGGAAGGGCTATGATAACGAGTGGTTAACTGTTATAGAGCAGTGCAAAGGTCATAGGAACCTTTGGTAAACCTTTCAGCAAACGGTGATGGCATCTGCTGTTAATTTTAACGTCACAACTCTCCAGAAAATCTAGCCCTTGATTCTATCTATTATCCTTCATTCTGGCCAATGTTTATTATTTAGATTCAAACATCTTTTTGTCAAATGGCTTGACTGGTGAAACTTTAGACATGTGAATCTAGTCACCGAGAATGAGAGAGGACCTAGTAAGAACCTAGTTAAGAGCAATTGGAGGGTCTTGTGGTGTGGGTAAACAGCATTGTAGATAATAGGATAAAATTACAAGAGGCTGTTGCTAGACCAATTGAATGGGCAAATCTGAGGGAGATGGAATTCAATGTAAGCAAGAGTGAAGTTATCCATTTTGAACTGAAAAAGGATACTCTCTTATGGCATGAAGTTAAACAGAATGGATGTCGAAAGACACTTGGAGGTTCAGATGCATAAATATTTAAAATGCCATGAATAAGTGCAGGAAATAATCAAAAATGCTAATGGAATGCTGGCCTTTATTTCAGCTCAAAGGTAGAAGACAGAGGGCAGTGGTGTAGGGCTGTTTTTCAGACTGGAGGCCTGTAACCAGTGGAGTGCCACAAGGATCAGTGCTGGGCCCTCTACTTTTTGTCATTTACATAAATGATTTGGATGCGAGTATAAGAGGGACAGTTAGTAAGTTTGCAGATGATACCAAAATTGGAGGTGTAGTGGACAGCGAAGAGGATTACCTCAGATTACAACAGGATCTGGACCAGATGGCCCAATGGGCTTAGAAGTGGCAGATGGAGTTTAAT
>NW_025214588.1:16598-28976 GCF_004010195.1 Chiloscyllium plagiosum | reverse complement strand
GAGGCTGGTACAATTGCAACATTTAAGAGGCATTTGGATGGGTAAATGAATAGGAAGGGTTTGGAGGGATTATGGGCTGGGTGCTGGCAGATGGGACTAGATTGGGTTGGGGATATTTGGTCGGCATGGGTGGGTTGGACCGAAGGGTCTGTTTCCATGCTGTACATCTCTATGACTCTATGACTCTAGAGGACAGGACAATAAAGACACTAGCTATGTTGTATCCATACAAAACCCTGGTTAGATCCCACTTGGACTTCTGTGAGCAGATCTACACACAACACCTCAGAAAGAATATGTTGGCCTCAGAGGGAATACAATGGATTGGGAAGAGTAGAGAAGCAGAATACGACTTAAATGGAGAAAGACTGCCGAATGCCGCAGTGCAGAAGGATCTGGATGTCCTGGTATGGAAATCACAAAAGGTACACAGATGTAACAAGTAATTAGGAAGGCAAATGAGATGTTGGCCTTTATTGTGATTCAGTGGTGTAGAAATGTAGAAATGTCTTGCTACAGCTGTACGGACATTGGTGAGACAGAACCTGTGAGAAGCTTTGGTTTCTTTACTCAAGGAAGGATATTGGAGCAGTTTAGAGAAAGTTCATTTGACTGATTCTTGGGATGAGGCCACTGTCTGATGAAGAAAGGTTGAGCAGGTTCAGCCTATACTCAAAGGAGTTTAAAAGATTGATTTTAACAATTCTTTCATGGGGTGTGGGATGTGACTCAGCCAGCAGGTATTGCCTATCCCTAATTCAGAAATCAGAATTGTTCAATCATCAATGAATATCTCTACTTCTGATCTCATAATGGAGGGAATTTCATTCATCTAGTCGCTGAAGATGGTTGGGCTTAGGACACTACCCCGAGGAACTCCTGCAGTTATATCCTGCAGTTAGTGGGCGGCACGGTGGCACAGTGGTTAGCACTGCTGCCTCACAGCGCCAGAGACCCGGGTTCAATTCCCGACTCAGGCGACTGACTGTGTGGAGTTTGCATGTTCTCCCCGTGTCTGCGTGGGTTTCCTCCGGGTGCTCCGGTTTCCTCCCACAGTCCAAAGATGTGCAGGTCAGGTGAATTGGCCATGCTAAATTGCCCGTAGTGTTAGGTTAAAGGGGTAAATGTAGGGGTATGGGTGGGTTGCGCTTCGGCGGGTCGGTGTGGACTTGTTGGGCCGAAGGGCCTGTTTCCACACTGTAAGTAATCTAATCTAATCTAATATCCGAGGACAGAGCTGTTTGGCTTCCATCTCCCTCTGTGCTAACTTTGACTCCAAGCAGTGGTGAGCTTCTCCTCCGATTCCCATTTAATTCAGCTTTGCCCGCTAATGCCACACTCACTTCAATGCGACCTTGATGTCAAGGACAGTCTCTGTCATCTTGCCTCTGAAATTTAGCTTTTTTGTCTATGTCTGAACCAAAGCTGTAATGAAGTCAGGAGCTGAGTGACTCTGGCAGAGCCCAATCTGAGTGACATTGATAGATCATTGCTGAATCAGTGTTTCTTTGCTGCAACTGTTTCTAATACTTTGGGAGGATTACGAGTAGACTGATGGGGTGCTAATTGAATTGGTCCTGTTTTTTGTAGACAGGACATACCTGGACCATTTCCCACATTGCTGGGTAGTTGGTATTATTGTAGCTCTTTTGGAGCAGCTTAACTTAGGGCTTAGCTAGTTCTGAAGCACATATCTTCAGTGCTATATTACTGCAATGTTGTCAGGTCTCAGACTTTGCAGTCTCTAGTGCTTCCATCCATCATTCTGGCAACCTGGGAAAGAAGCTGAAATGGATCATTGAAGATGAGACGTACGCTATTCTGGTCAGGGTTGACAAGGTAGATGTTGAGAAGATTTTTCCCCTTGTGGTGCACTGGGGAGCACATTTAGAAATAAGAACTCTCCTATTTAAAGCAGAGATGTCTTCATTTGGAGGATGGTTAGTCTTTAAAATTCTCTTTTAAAGTGGAGGAGATTGCGCCCTTACAGGAACTGCAGTCCCTGCTTAGCTTAGAACTTAAGAAAGACCACAATGTTTGAACTTGTAGCTTTATCTCCTTATTTTTCAACTTAATACTAGAAAGGACTAATATGCTACACTTCTAACTTTATTTTTAATGCTGTACTAAGAGTTACAGCAATGTGTAACTTTCCACTTTGCTCCTTATTTCTTGCTACTTTATTCTTACATTTTCGTACCCAGGTATTTGAACCTAAGATGGCACCGTGTGTGGCGAAATTGAAAACTTTACACAGTACTCCTGTATTATTGTACTTGAGTACACATGACAGTAAAGTCCAAATCTAAACGTAAAGATCTTCTCCAGAGAGCAGGGGTCCGTTTAACATATTCAGGTTGGGTCAGATAGGTTTGTGATTGATGGAGGAGTTGTGGAGGACCGACTAGGAAATGGACTTGATGCCACAACTGAATCAGCTGAATGACAGAGCAGTCTTGAGGGATTGGCTAACCTACTCCTGCTCCCATTTCTCATGATCACATTATCGGACGACAAAGGCGTCCCTTAAGTCTTTCACACTTCGTGTTGGAGGCAGGGGATTCAGGGGCCAGTGTGTGGAGGTTTTAAGAGGCCATCAGGTGAGAATCCAGCTTTCCCTGCTTGTCAATAAAGCCAGAAATCTTGATGAATTCAGACCAGGATCTATTCTAGCCACTGCAGCACATAACCTTGAGTGTGTCAAAGTCAATGGTACCCTTCAGCCTTTGAATTTTAATGGAGTCTTGTGTGTACTCATTGGCTGCAAGATTATGTGCTTGGATTTTAATGTTACATTTTGTGCTTCAGGTTTAATAGCATGTGGTGCCTTGATTTTTGAAAGAATGTGGATATGCCAGTCATTCAATAGCGTCCACAGACCCTAAAAAGGACATTTTACACACAAGTACACGGCCACATTCATATTTATCTTCCGAATGAAACAGGCAGCTGCTCTCCTCCCAAAACACTAACACGGTGAACAAATAGGTTTGAGGAGGTAAAACTAATCCTTAGATCAACTAATCCCCAATATTTTGAGATTACTGAACTCAGTTTCTGTTTGCCAGGGTAAGGATGGCATCAGATTGAGTCACTTGGAAACAGAAACGTAATTGGAAGGAGGCCATTCAGCCCTTTCTCTATCTACCAACTTTTTCAGAAAGCAATCCGGTTTGGCCTGCTCCTCTTTCCTTCTCCATATACCTAAGATGTTTCCTCCTTATCAAGTTCCCCTTTGAAACTGAATCAGGAGCTAGCCGCATTCTATCAGACAGTGCCATCAAAATCCGAATGACTCATTGTCATAGAGTCATAGAGACGTACAGCATGGAAACAATGCATTCGGTCCAACTTGTCCATGCTGACCAGATATTCTAAATTAATCTCGAGTTATTTGCCAGCATTTGGCCCATATCCATCCAGATGCCTTTTAAATGCTGCAATTGTACCAGCCTCCTCCACCTCCTCTGGCAGCTCATTCCATACATGTACCACCCTCTGTGTAAAAAAGGCTGCCCCTTAGGTCCCTTTTAAACCTTTCCTCTCTCACAGTAAACATATGCCCTCTAGTTTTGGACTCCCCTCCCCTGCCCTGACCTTGAGTATACATACCCCTGGTGATTTTATAAACCTCTATAAGGTCACTGCTCAGCCTCCGACGCTAAAGGGAAAACAGCCCCAGCCTATGGAGCCTCTCGCTTTTGCTCAAACCCTCCAACACAATTTACTCCCACTAGCTTTGGCTCTTTTGCAAATCACTTTAAATCCTTGTGCTCTGGTTTTTTTCATTCTCCAGCAGTTGGAATGATTTCCTTATCTGCACTGCTTATGGGTTTACCATGGCAACCACACATTGGTTAGCTGTACATTTGTGTCCAAATGAAAGGAAATAAAGGGAAAATTTGCGGAAAGATTGGCAGATAACATAAAAGGCAAGCTGAAAGACTGTTATATGTATATAAATAGTAAGAGCCTCTAGTCAGTGGAGGGGTCAGGCTGATTTGGATCGAAAAATGAGCATGAGGCTATGGCTGAGATTTTAAATGAGTCCTTTGTCTTTGGCAACAAATTCACAATAAACAAGGAGATAGTTGAGACATTGGACAGTGAAATAACTCCACAAAGTCTGGTATCCTTTATTTACACACAGAGAGTCCTTGACACTGACCCAGCTCCCTCAAAGCCAGCTCTCAGAGTGACCAGAACCCCTGACACTCCTGTTTGTATCTGTCAGCCAGGGCTTCCTGTTTGAACCAGGCTAACAGCCCCAATCAGGGCACTCATACTCTATGAGGTCCACCTGGATCTGTACCCCCACTACAGGTAGAATAAAAATGAATAATGTGAACGTATTAGAAAGTTTGGCTGCTAATCAAAGTTGTTAAGTTACTAGGCCTGAATTGGATGTATCTGAGAATGGTGAGGGAATTAAGCATGGTAATTCTGAAGGAACCAACCATAACCTTTCAAGCTTCCTTAGATACGGGTGTGTTATGAGAGGTCTGGAAAATTACAAGTGTTCCACTCTTGTTCAACAAAGTGCTTTAGGATAAATCCAGCAACTATAGGGTGGTCAGTTGTGGAAAAGCTCATAGGAATTATAATCTGGAACAAAATTAACAGTCACTTAAGTAAGGAAAGTGATCATGGATATGCTAAAGACAAACCATTTTCATGTAACTTGCTCGATTCCTTCTGTTGAGGTAACTGAGAGGGTTGATGAGAATAGCTCAGGAGTTGACATGCCTTATATGGACTTCCAAAAAGCATCATTACATGAGAAGCTTGTCAATAAATTTGAAACCCATAGAATAAAAAAAACACAACGCATGGATCCAAAGTTGGCTAAGTGATAGGAGGTAGAATGCAATTGTGAAGTGCTGTTTTACAGATGGAAGGGAGGGATATAATTATGTTTTACAGGGCTTTGTGATAGGATCACTGCTTTTCTTGTATTATGTTAATGATTTGCACTTGGGTGGACAGGGCTCAATTTCAACATTGTGAACAGGAAGATGGAAATAGACTGCGAGAGTCACACATGGGTAGACATGTCAGATGAAATGGCAGGCAGGAAAGTGCAAAGTGATAGATTTGGTAAGGAAGAACGTGGACAGACTATCCAAAATAAAGGAGACAAATGCGATGGGAAGGCTGGTGCAGGAAAACCTAGGAATATATGAGCACAAATTATTGGCTGGGTAGGTTGAGAAGATGATTAAAAAGGCATGCACGGTCATGAAATGTTTAAGTCGAGATTTGGAGTACAAGAGCTTTGATAAATCTGTATAAAACACCTATCTGGTCTCAATTGTGATTCTATGTTTATCTCAGTGAACCCTCAGTTAGAAAGGATATGGAGGCTTTTGAGTGGGCTTATAAAAGATTTTATAAGGACTTTAGTTGTGGGAATCAATGGGAGAAGCTTGGATTGTCCTTGCAAAAGGAAAGATTGAGAGGAGATTTAATCAAATGTTCAAAATCCTCCTGAATCTGGCCAGAGTATATAGGGAGAAACTGTTCCCATTGGTGGAAGAATTGTAAAGCAGAGTACACAGATTTAACATGGTTGACAAGAAAAGGCTGAGGAGTATCATTTGGGAAGACAAATGGAAACCAGTCAGTTACGTTCAGTACCTCCACAAAAAAATTCCATTTCCCCAACTGTCCCGAACCTTCCTTCACTCTTAGTGTTCATAAACTATTTTGAGTTCACGATTATGTTATGCTCCATATCTTTACTCACAAACTGCCTCTACCCTTTTACTTCAATCATTTCTCAGTTTGTTCTTTCCTCACTTTCCACTCTACCAGCCTTTCTTGAGAGATGAACATTATTGGCAAGACCAAGGAGTGTTGCCCATCCTGAATTGTCTTTGAGGTCGCCTTCTAAAATGGCTGCTTCCTATCTGGCCCACTGATACCAAAGGAGAGCCAGGATTTCAACAGCGACGGTGATTGAATGGCAATATATTTCCAAGCTAGGGTGGCATATGACTTGCGGGGAAGCTGGTGGTATCCTTATCCTTCTTGAGGGTAGGGATCATGGGTTTGGAAGGTGCTGCCAAAGGAGGATTGGCGAGTTGCTGCAGTGCATGTTACTCATGGCACATGCTGCTGCACTGGTGCTGGAGGGAGGTATGTTTAAGGTGGTCAATGTGCGGACCAGGAAGTGTCGGGTTTCTCCACATAGAGGTAGAGATTTTAAGCCTTGCTCTCCATGGGGCCCCTGTAGTTCCATCCAAATGTCCATTGCCCTTACCCCCAATGTACCCTGACGACTGAAAGTGGACTGATGGGGGCGGTAATTCGCTGGGTTGGATTTGGCCTGCATTTTGAGCACAGGACACTCCTGGGCAATTTTCCACACTGTCAGCTAGATGCACAGTGTTGCAGCCATACTGGAACAACATGGCTGGAAGCACAGCACGTTCTGGAGCATAAGCCTTCGGTACTGTTGCTGGATTGTCATCAGATGCATAGCCTTTGTGGACTTCCGTATTCCAGCCATTTCTTGACATCATGGAATGAATCAAATTGTTTGAAGACTGTCAGCTTAGGCATAGTGTTGGAATAACGCAGAGATTATTTAAATACAGAGGTCTTTTAAATCCAACTTGCTAATTTCCTACCTAGATCCCGAAATTCTGACTGCAGGACCACATCCATATGTCTATCTATGTTGTTGGTGTCAACGCAGACCATAACTGCTGCCTGTTCAGCCAATCGCCTCAGGGTGCTCTGCAGCCTTACAAAGATATCGATGGCCCTGGCACTATGCCATCTTGGATTTATGATTCAACTGTAGGGATACCTAACTGTTCCCTAAGTGCTGAATCTCCTCTCATTAATGCTCTTCCTTATGACCGTTTGTACAGCTGAGCTGTTTGTGGTGTCACGGACTTGACTCTAGTTGTACTCTCCAAATGAAGCATCACTTTCATCAGCATTCAGAGCATAAAGTCACCTGGAACCTGGAATGTACTCAGTGGAGTCCTACACTGCCTGTCTGGCGGTAACTCAATTAGATTAGATAAGATTAGATTCTTGCCAGTATGGAAACAAGCCCTTCAGCCCAATAAGTCCACACCAATCCTCCGAAGAGTAACCCACCCAGACCCATTCCCCTACCCCCTATATTTACCTCTGACTAATGCACCTGTCACTATGGGCAAATTAGCCTGGCCAATTCACCTAATCTGCACATCTTTGGATTGTAGTAGGAAACCGGAGTACCTGGAGGAAACCCACACGGAAAATGTGCAAACTCCACACAGCCAAGTCGCCTGAGGCGTGGATTGCTGGGAGGCAGCAGTGCTAACTACTGAGCCACTGTGATGCTCATTCTTCATCTATATCTCCTCTCTACTGTCATCAGCATTTGCTATCCCTTTTGCTCCAAGCTACCCTTCTCATTCCCTTTCTATCTGCATCATCTTAAAGCTAAAACATGATTGCATGTGAAAAACCTTTTTTCATGGATGTGTATCCTGCCAACATGGCCAGTATGTTTTGGCCATCCCTAATTGCTCGACCGTTTTAGAGGGTTAAGTGTCAACCACATTAATGTAGCTATACAGTCACATGCAGGGCAGACCAGCAGATTTCCAAAAAAAACCCCAAAGAACTGGGAATGCTGGGAACCAGAAACAAAAGCAGAAATTGGTGGAGAAGTTCAGAGGGTCTATGGAAAGAAAGCACATTTAAAGTCTCAGGCCCAGTGACCCTTCTTCAAATTTGGACCCGAAACATTAACTTTGCCTTTCCTTTCACAGATAATACCAGATCTGCTGAGCTTTTTCAGCAATTTCTATGTTAGTCATAGCAGATTTTCTCCCCTTAATGTTCATACTAGTGAACCAGATAGACCTTTACAACAATCAACAACAACTCAACTGTGAACACCAGACTCATGTATAATTGCATATTTTTTTTAATTTCACTATCTGCTATAGCTGGATTTGAACCCATGCACCAAAGGAGAAAGCATTCTGCAACAGTACCACAATGCCACTACATCTCTTGGCTTAGTTAATAAATGTGTTAACCACCCATAGATGTACTGCTCAAGCCCCAAAACCCAAAGCTCTGATGAAGGATCATCTAGATTCGAAACATTAGCTTGCTCTCTCTCTCTCCACAGATGCTGCTTGACCCACTGTGATTTCCAGAATTTGTTTTTGTTTTCTGTACAGATTCTAACATCTACAGTAACTTGCACCTGCAGAACTTGAGCTGCTGTGGCTGACAAAACTACTTGCGGTACTCTTCCAAGACAGTGAAGATATTCTGGAGTTCATACATGAAACAGAATGTGCATTCTGGGGCTTCGAGCTTCTCTTATCTTTCCAATGAGCAGTCTGAATAAGTCAGCCAAGAAAATCCGTGTGATCTTAGATTGAATAATTCCTCAGCAAGTTGCGAATGACAAAAAGTGGCAAAGTACCAAGCATTTTCCTCTACTCTTTCTGTTCCAATGTCTGTAAACTTCCAATCGTTAGAGAGACAAATACAAATTCATTCACATCTTGGTTGTACAGATAGATCCTTGCACAGCCTGAAGGCACGGTCAATTTCATGAACAAGTATAATTTATATATTCAAATATCACAGACCTTTGAGAGTAGAATTTTGCTGTTAAAACAGACATTCGATCCCTAAATTTTCAACCTCATGTTGGAAGCATTTCACTACTGGGTGTTCAATTCTGAGCCCGTGTATTTCAATATGTGAAAGCCACCAGGATATATACTATCATACTCCCTGTCATGATCATAGCTGACAGCCCTGGGCATTTCATTTCAATATCTTTTAAATGCACAATGTCAGAAAAATAACGTTGGATTAAATCAGTAAAAGCATTTTAGACAAACTTTCTCCTGTCTGATGAAATTGGCAATTTATTGCTGCGCATACATTCCCCATTGGCACTTTGTTTCTCTGTTGTCTCAACAGAGGTGACACTTTTAAATTTTCCCTACGTGAGGAGCATTTTCACACGGTTTCGTGTACCATAATTTGGAAGCTCATTAGGTTAATAGCGATGGAGGTAGGTAATTTAATCCACTTCATCAGAATCATTCAGAAAAAAAAAGTCCTGCAGATGTGCATCACACTATAAACTGTTTGTTAAAAGGGTCTAATGAGTTCGATCATGGTATCCAAGTGTTACTGACTTTTAGGAAGTGCGATTTTTTTTTCAACTTGAGTGATTTGGCTCATTGCTGTTTGTGGACTCTGGTGAGTGAGGTTTGGCCACCAGATTTCCCTGCATCAACGATGATTAAATTTCAAAAGAATTTCATTGGATGTACAAAATTAAAAATCACACAACGTCGCTCCGAAAGCTAGTGTGCTTCCAATTAAACCTGTTGGACTATAACCTGGTGTTGTGTGATTTTTAACTTTGTACACCCCAGTCCAACACCGGCATCTCCGATTCATTGGATGTGACAGACTTCAGTATATAAAGAGGATGCATACGGTTGCTATCAGAATGAAAGTTCTTCCTTCTTTTGTTGCATATCCTACAATGGTTGATAATGACAAAAGCAAAACCTGCAGGAAGAGATCTAGAAAAATGACAAATGGAATAGAATGCAGAGAAGTCTGAGGAAGTGCATTTTGGGAATGCAACAAGGGCAAGGGATAAATTGTAGTGATAGAAGTGGAGAGGAACAGAGGGAACGTTGCACAGCTTGTCCATAGATCACTGAGTGTGGCAGGACAGCGGGATGGATTGATCAGGAAGGGATATATGATCATTTCTTTTGTTAATCGAGGTTTATAAGGGCAGAGTGACTATGCTAGAATTCTTGGGTCATTTTACAAAGTTGGCACTATTTCTGCCATCCACAGTGGCATGCACACAAACACATATACACACGCATACACTCTCCCTCATACACACACACACTCTCTCTCTCTCCCTCATGCATACATACACAGACACACTCACTCACACCCTCAAACACAGAATCATGTGCACAGACAATCACACACAAACACACACTCATTCACTCACATGCTAAAAAGCACTCACATGCGCACATACACACACTCACCCATACAGGCACATATGCCCCCTCACTTGAATACATATTCACTCATACTCACACATTAATACACGTGAACATATGTGTGCAAACATATACATGCTGATAAATAGACACTCACAAACATACACTCACATTAAAACTCACATAAATTTAAATGCACGCTCCAACGGCAGTTCTATTCAAAACAGCATTCTATGAATTTCAAGTGAACATTCTTTAATTGTGCAGTTTAACAATGCAATATGTGCAGAATCTTCCAAGTCCCTGAATATCTTATGCATTGACCAGAAAGTTGGGGAGATCAGGTGCGATTACCAGCGACGAAATTCTCAACGCTGAGAGCAAAATGTCAGATTCTGCAACCAACTGGTGAGTGGTGAAAGGGGAATCTTGTGAGTGAGAGGCCTACTTGTATGCATTGGCATCATGACCTAACCTAACCTCCTATTTTGGCCCAATCTAGTCAAGTGAGGCACAAAAAGCTGTTAGGAGAAAGAGGCTGGGGTGAGGACAATCGATATTGAAAACCTTAGGAGCCTGGCAATTGAGTTGATTTATGATATGTGAATGAGATCAGCATGACACCCTTAGAAAGTGGGGCAAGAATTTGGACTTTGGATTGAGATCCCCACACATTGGGTTAATGGAGGGGGTCCCAGCTATGGACATAGTGACTTCCTCAAATTGTCTTCTTCCTAACTAGAGAGCAGACTCACAAAGTAAGATGGCCAATAAGAGTTCTTCAGCACTGAAAATGAACAGATAGTTGTTTGAGGTAAGAGAGAGAGAGAGAGAGAGAGAGAGAGATGGGCAGTTCAATACGGAGGAGCCTCCCTCTGACTTTGGAACATTCTTAACATCAAATCCTGTTAAGCAGTTGGGACACCAATGTGGAGGGAGCAATGCTTCCGGAGAGCAGCCTTTGGTTACAACTGAAGCCAGGCAAGTAGGAACATTAAGCTTGTCTTCCCCCATCTCACAGGGTCTACCAAGTGGATGCAGCTGGACAACTCCTGCTTCTGACAATAGACCACAAGTAGTCCCTTACCGCTGCTGCTGGGTAGGTGACTCCAGGAGAACACCTGGGGTTGAGATGTGCTGACAAAACAGACTGTGATGGGAGTTCCCTTAGTTATCTGGCCTCCGTGCTCATCCAATTAATGGTTAACATTCCAGGCCTTCATTCTCATCGTTCCTGGTCTCAAAGTAGCTGCAGACATTATTCACTCACCTCTTTCTGCTTCTAATCCTCATTTTCATTCTCTTCCACTGGCTCTTGAACGGGAGGGCTATTTCTTCACCGTGACACGGTTATGTATCATTCTTAGATTCTTAGATTCCCTACAGTGTGGAAACAGGCCCTTCAGCCCAACATTTCCACATCGACCCTCCGAAGAGCAACCCACCCAGACCCATTCCCTTACATTTACCCCTTACTTAACACTACGGGCAATTTAGCATTGTCAATTCACCTAACCTGCACATCTTTGGATTGTGGGAGGAAACCGGAGCACCCTGAGGAAACCCACACAGACACAGGGAGAACGTGCAAACTCCACACAGACAGCTGTCCTGAGGCAAGAATTGAACCTGGGTCCCTGGCGCTGTGAGGCAACAGTGCTAACCACTGTGCCACCATGCCGCCCATGTGGCATTCGATCAGAAATCTTGACATGTAGCCACTCCGTACTGTAGTATAGGGCTACATTTCAATGGTTCATGATGCTGAAGCATTATCTGAGTTTAGAGTCATAGAGTCATAGAGATGTACAGCATGGAAACAGACCCTTCGGTCCAACCCATCCATGCCAACCAGATATCCCAACCCAATCTAGTCCCACCTGCCAGCACCTGGCCCAGATCCATCCAAACCCTTCCTATTCATATACCCATCCAAATGCCTCTTAAATGTTGCAATTGTACCAGCATCCACCACTTCCTCTGGCAGCTCATTCCATACACGTACCAGCCTCTGCGTGAAAACGTTGCCCCCTAGGTCTCTTTTATATCTTTCCCTCTCACCCTAAACCTATGCCCTCTAGTTCTGAACTCCCCGATCACAGGGAAAAGACTTTGTCTATTTATCCTATCTATGCCCCTCATAATTTTGTAAACCTCTATAATTTTGTAAACCTTAGCATCCAACGCTCCAGGGAAAACAGCCCCAGCATGTTCAGCCTCTCCCTGTAGCTCAGATCCTCCAACCGTGGCAACATCCTTGTAAATCTTTTCTGAACCCTTTCAAGTTTCACAACATCTTTCCGATAGGAAGTAGACCAGAATTGCACGCAATATTCCAACAGTGGCCTAACCAATGTCC
>NW_025214588.1:0-16542 GCF_004010195.1 Chiloscyllium plagiosum | reverse complement strand
GTGTGTGTGTGTGCGTGTGTGTGTGTGTGTGTGTATGTGTGTGTGTGTGTGTGTGTCTGTGTGTGCGTGTGTGTCTGTGTGTGTGTGCGTGTGTGTGTGTGTGCGCATGTGTGTGTGTGTGTAATTTCTGGTGTCATTTCCGATGGGAGAGTTCTTGGTGTCTTGTAATCAGCCTTTTGTTGAAAGATACAGGTAGCGTTGAGAGTGACCATAGTATGAAAGGTTGATCTGCATTTGATAAAGAGCACACTCCCCCATGATACAATGTCCAGGGTGACAAAACAAGATATGAGGGAATGAAATCCTGTTCCATTGATGGAACTTAACAGGGCTGGCATGGGAATCTCTGTGTACAATATCACTTGGCCCCTGTACCAGGGGAAGCTTTTCATAGAATTCTTACAGTGTGGAAGCAGGCCATTCGGCCCATCGAGTCCACACTGATCCTCAGAACAACATCTCACCCAGACACACACCCCTTACCCTATCTCTGTAACCGTGGCTAATCTACCTAGCCTGCACATCCCTTGACACTATAGGCAAATTAGCATGGCCAGTCCACCCTAACCTGCACATCTTTGGACTGTGGGAGGAAACCCATGCAGACACAGAAAGAACATGCAAACTCCTGAGGGTGGAATCAAACCCAGGTCCCTAGTGCTGTGAGGCAGCAGTGCTAACCACAGAACCAATGTGCCACCCAATTGCTGAAGAAGGTGATTTATCAAGAGTAATTTGAGTCCCCAGTGAAGGGCTCTCTACGTGGGAGTCCTCCCCCTTTCTCTCGGGGATCTGGGGTGGAGGATGCTGCACGCAGCAGTCCCCTCCAACTGCAGATTGCAATGGTTCACGGACTCCCAGCCCAACTGCTTGTTCTGTGTTGCTGTAGAGTCTGTGGACCACCTGTATATTGGGTGTGGGAGTTTGCACTCCCTTTTTGATTTTCTTAAAAACCTCCTCCTCTGCTTTTGGCAGGTCTGAAGATCTCCTCGTGGTTCTGCTCCTGGGCCTGGCCAAACTGGCCATCAACAGATCCAGGCAGCGGGGCGTGGAGGGGGTCGTTAGGGCCGGCTGCCTGCCCCTCTTCCGCGGTTACGTTAGAGCCCGGGTGTCCTTGGAGAAGGAGCACGCGGTGTCCACCAACACCCTGGAGTTGTTCAGGGAGAGGTGGGCGCCGCAGGGAGTGGAGTGCATCATTTCTCCCTCAACTCTATTTTGATTTAGTCCCTGCCCTCCCCTTCTCTGTTTTGATCACACAGCACTGCCCTTTGATGAGAAGGGCAGTGTTTGTCACTGGCCACCCGGGTGTTTTCCTATCTTCCTGGTGGTGGAATTTGAATAAAGATTTTTGCACTTTGTGTCTTTCACTGTGTCTCACACCTGCACACACACAACATGGGTGCTGGGGAAAAAATAAGCAATACCGCAGTTAGGCGGTAGTGTGGGGGTTTAAAAAAAAAGAGAAAGAAAGAAAAAACAAAAAAAGAAAGAAGAATGGAGGGTCAGACCTCCTGAAAGAAAACAAAGAGTAATTTGAGGTGGACAGTAAACACAGGGCCTTGCAAAGATGCTTAGAATCTTTGAGTAAATATTCGAAAGATGATTCTTCGCATGCTTCCCAGTACTTGCCGAGGGTTGTCTGCTGATCTTGTTTAAGTGAAGGGAATATGAATGGCAGTCAGATGATGCCAGAAGCATTGATCAGCTGCTTGTAGGTTGTTCCTGCAGAATGTGCTAATATTTATTGAATTCAGAGCCATTCATCTGCACCTGTCCAGCAGTGTCCCTGACAACTGCCTGTAATTGTTGGTTACTTCCCAGTAATCACAGAGTGAACAAATTGGTTGGCACAGAGCAATGGTTCATTCAGAAAGGGTCCCAACAGCACTAAGCAAACAATCTATGGGATATAAGGACAAATGCTCCTCCCTGGTTTAAACAATACTAAATTTTCTCTGCTGGCAAATTATTGCTGTAGACTTTTTGGGCTGTAGCAGTCCCAAATAGACAGCAAATTGTCCCTCCTGCTCCCTCTGCAGTTTCTCAACACTCCCATTCCTCCCACAGTAACTGTAAAGCAGAATATATTTATCTAAAATGCGTGAAACTTGTTAAGATTAATTAATAGAGAGGCTTGGGTACACTCATACAATGAACATAAAAGTCAAAGCCTGCTTATGTTTCAGTGAAAGACAGGGGTAACAGGTGCTATGTTTAAACAAAACGATGAAGTCTGATGCCAAATTGTCAGGAGTAAAATCAGTTGGGATTAAAACAGTTCAGAAAGTATTAATATTGGAGACCAAATTAAGCTTCATGCGATCTGAAAATGTCGTGTAGCCTTCATTGAGGCTTGAAGGAGTCTACCTCAAGATGCCAGTGGGGTCAGATGGCTGAGTGATATTAACACGGGAGGAGGTGTCGGCTCAGTGATATTAACACGGGAGGAGGTGACGGCTGAGTGATATTAACACGGGAGGAGGTGTCGGCTGAGTGATATTAACACGGGAGGAGGTGACAGTTGAGTGATATTAACACGGGAGGAGGTGACGGCTGAGTGATATTAACGTGGGAGGAGTTGACAGTTGAGTGACATTAACACGGGAGGAGGTGACAGTTGAGTGACATTAACACGGGAGGAGGTGACGGCCGAGTGATATTCACACGGGAGGAGGTGACGGCCGAGTGATATTCACACGGGAGGAGGTGACGGCTGAGTGATATTAACACGGGAGGAGGTGTCGGCTGAGTGATATTAACACGGGAGGAGGTGACAGCTGAGTGATATTAACACGGGAGGAGGTGACAGCTGAGTGATATTAACACGGGAGGAGGTGACGCATGAGTGAAATTAACACGGGAGGAGGTGACGGCTGAGTGATATTAACACGGGAGGAGGTGACAGCTGAGTGATATTAACAGGGAAGGAGGTGACGGCCAAGTGATAATAACACGGGAGGAGGTGACAGTTGAGTGATATTAACACGGGAGGAGGTGACAGCTGAGTGACATTAACACGGGAGGAGGTGACAGCTGAGTGATATTAACATGGGAGGAGGTGACGGCTGAGTGAGATTAACACGGGAGGAGGTGATGGCCGAGTGATATTAACACGGGAGGAGGTGATGGCCGAGTGATATTAACACGGGAGGAGGTGACGGCCAAGTGATATTAACACGGGAGGAGGTGACGGCTGAGTGACATTAACGGGAGGAGGTGACGGCTGAGTGATATTAACACGGGAGGAGGTGACGGCTGAGTGATATTAACACGGGAGGAGGTGACGGCTGAGTGATATTAACACGGGAGGAGGTGACGGCTGAGTGATATTAACACGGGAGGAGGTGACGGCTGAGTGATATTAACACGGGAGGAGGTGACGGCTGAGTGATATTAACACGGGAGGAGGTGACGGCTGAGTGATATTAACACGGGAGGAGGTGACGGCTGAGTGATATTAACACGGGAGGAGGTGACGGCTGAGTGATATTAACACGGGAGGAGGTGACGGCTGAGTGATATTAACACGGGAGGAGGTGACGGCTGAGTGATATTAACACGGGAGGAGGTGACGGCTGAGTGATATTAACACGGGAGGAGGTGACGGCTGAGTGATATTAACACGGGAGGAGGTGACGGCTGAGTGATATTAACACGGGAGGAGGTGACGGCTGAGTGATATTAACACGGGAGGAGGTGACGGCTGAGTGATATTAACACGGGAGGAGGTGACGGCTGAGTGATATTAACACGGGAGGAGGTGACGGCTGAGTGATATTAACACGGGAGGAGGTGACGGCTGAGTGATATTAACACGGGAGGAGGTGACGGCTGAGTGATATTAACACGGGAGGAGGTGACGGCTGAGTGATATTAACACGGGAGGAGGTGACGGCTGAGTGATATTAACACGGGAGGAGGTGACGGCTGAGTGATATTAACACGGGAGGAGGTGACGGCTGAGTGATATTAACACGGGAGGAGGTGACGGCTGAGTGATATTAACACGGGAGGAGGTGACGGCTGAGTGATATTAACACGGGAGGAGGTGACGGCTGAGTGATATTAACACGGGAGGAGGTGACGGCTGAGTGATATTAACACGGGAGGAGGTGACGGCTGAGTGATATTAACACGGGAGGAGGTGACGGCTGAGTGATATTAACACGGGAGGAGGTGACGGCTGAGTGATATTAACACGGGAGGAGGTGACGGCTGAGTGATATTAACACGGGAGGAGGTGACGGCTGAGTGATATTAACACGGGAGGAGGTGACGGCTGAGTGATATTAACACGGGAGGAGGTGACGGCTGAGTGATATTAACACGGGAGGAGGT
Source organism: Chiloscyllium plagiosum (assembly GCF_004010195.1). Lineage (NCBI taxonomy): Eukaryota > Metazoa > Chordata > Chondrichthyes > Orectolobiformes > Hemiscylliidae > Chiloscyllium > Chiloscyllium plagiosum. Next base: position 12,204 of record NW_025214588.1, on the reverse strand, counting down.
GACGGCTGAGTGATATTAACACGGGAGGAGGTGACGGCTGAGTGATATTAACACGGGAGGAGGTGACGGCTGAGTGATATTAACACGGGAGGAGGTGACGGCTGAGTGATATTAACACGGGAGGAGGTGACGGCTGAGTGATATTAACACGGGAGGAGGTGACGGCTGAGTGATATTAACACGGGAGGAGGTGACGGCTGAGTGATATTAACACGGGAGGAGGTGACGGCTGAGTGATATTAACACGGGAGGAGGTGACGGCTGAGTGATATTAACACGGGAGGAGGTGACGGCTGAGTGATATTAACACGGGAGGAGGTGACGGCTGAGTGATATTAACACGGGAGGAGGTGACGGCTGAGTGATATTAACACGGGAGGAGGTGACGGCTGAGTGATATTAACACGGGAGGAGGTGACGGCTGAGTGATATTAACACGGGAGGAGGTGACGGCTGAGTGATATTAACACGGGAGGAGGTGACGGCTGAGTGATATTAACACGGGAGGAGGTGACGGCTGAGTGATATTAACACGGGAGGAGGTGACGGCTGAGTGATATTAACACGGGAGGAGGTGACGGCTGAGTGATATTAACACGGGAGGAGGTGACGGCTGAGTGATATTAACACGGGAGGAGGTGACGGCTGAGTGATATTAACACGGGAGGAGGTGACGGCTGAGTGATATTAACACGGGAGGAGGTGACGGCTGAGTGATATTAACACGGGAGGAGGTGACGGCTGAGTGATATTAACACGGGAGGAGGTGACGGCTGAGTGATATTAACACGGGAGGAGGTGACGGCTGAGTGATATTAACACGGGAGGAGGTGACGGCTGAGTGATATTAACACGGGAGGAGGTGACGGCTGAGTGATATTAACACGGGAGGAGGTGACGGCTGAGTGATATTAACACGGGAGGAGGTGACGGCTGAGTGATATTAACACGGGAGGAGGTGACGGCTGAGTGATATTAACACGGGAGGAGGTGACGGCTGAGTGATATTAACACGGGAGGAGGTGACGGCTGAGTGATATTAACACGGGAGGAGGTGACGGCTGAGTGATATTAACACGGGAGGAGGTGACGGCTGAGTGATATTAACACGGGAGGAGGTGACGGCTGAGTGATATTAACACGGGAGGAGGTGACGGCTGAGTGATATTAACACGGGAGGAGGTGACGGCTGAGTGATATTAACACGGGAGGAGGTGACGGCTGAGTGATATTAACACGGGAGGAGGTGACGGCTGAGTGATATTAACACGGGAGGAGGTGACGGCTGAGTGATATTAACACGGGAGGAGGTGACGGCTGAGTGATATTAACACGGGAGGAGGTGACGGCTGAGTGATATTAACACGGGAGGAGGTGACGGCTGAGTGATATTAACACGGGAGGAGGTGACGGCTGAGTGATATTAACACGGGAGGAGGTGACGGCTGAGTGATATTAACACGGGAGGAGGTGACGGCTGAGTGATATTAACACGGGAGGAGGTGACGGCTGAGTGATATTAACACGGGAGGAGGTGACGGCTGAGTGATATTAACACGGGAGGAGGTGACGGCTGAGTGATATTAACACGGGAGGAGGTGACGGCTGAGTGATATTAACACGGGAGGAGGTGACGGCTGAGTGATATTAACACGGGAGGAGGTGACGGCTGAGTGATATTAACACGGGAGGAGGTGACGGCTGAGTGATATTAACACGGGAGGAGGTGACGGCTGAGTGATATTAACACGGGAGGAGGTGACGGCTGAGTGATATTAACACGGGAGGAGGTGACGGCTGAGTGATATTAACACGGGAGGAGGTGACGGCTGAGTGATATTAACACGGGAGGAGGTGACGGCTGAGTGATATTAACACGGGAGGAGGTGACGGCTGAGTGATATTAACACGGGAGGAGGTGACGGCTGAGTGATATTAACACGGGAGGAGGTGACGGCTGAGTGATATTAACACGGGAGGAGGTGACGGCTGAGTGATATTAACACGGGAGGAGGTGACGGCTGAGTGATATTAACACGGGAGGAGGTGACGGCTGAGTGATATTAACACGGGAGGAGGTGACGGCTGAGTGATATTAACACGGGAGGAGGTGACGGCTGAGTGATATTAACACGGGAGGAGGTGACGGCTGAGTGATATTAACACGGGAGGAGGTGACGGCTGAGTGATATTAACACGGGAGGAGGTGACGGCTGAGTGATATTAACACGGGAGGAGGTGACGGCTGAGTGATATTAACACGGGAGGAGGTGACGGCTGAGTGATATTAACACGGGAGGAGGTGACGGCTGAGTGATATTAACACGGGAGGAGGTGACGGCTGAGTGATATTAACACGGGAGGAGGTGACGGCTGAGTGATATTAACACGGGAGGAGGTGACGGCTGAGTGATATTAACACGGGAGGAGGTGACGGCTGAGTGATATTAACACGGGAGGAGGTGACGGCTGAGTGATATTAACACGGGAGGAGGTGACGGCTGAGTGATATTAACACGGGAGGAGGTGACGGCTGAGTGATATTAACACGGGAGGAGGTGACGGCTGAGTGATATTAACACGGGAGGAGGTGACGGCTGAGTGATATTAACACGGGAGGAGGTGACGGCTGAGTGATATTAACACGGGAGGAGGTGACGGCTGAGTGATATTAACACGGGAGGAGGTGACGGCTGAGTGATATTAACACGGGAGGAGGTGACGGCTGAGTGATATTAACACGGGAGGAGGTGACGGCTGAGTGATATTAACACGGGAGGAGGTGACGGCTGAGTGATATTAACACGGGAGGAGGTGACGGCTGAGTGATATTAACACGGGAGGAGGTGACGGCTGAGTGATATTAACACGGGAGGAGGTGACGGCTGAGTGATATTAACACGGGAGGAGGTGACGGCTGAGTGATATTAACACGGGAGGAGGTGACGGCTGAGTGATATTAACACGGGAGGAGGTGACGGCTGAGTGATATTAACACGGGAGGAGGTGACGGCTGAGTGATATTAACACGGGAGGAGGTGACGGCTGAGTGATATTAACACGGGAGGAGGTGACGGCTGAGTGATATTAACACGGGAGGAGGTGACGGCTGAGTGATATTAACACGGGAGGAGGTGACGGCTGAGTGATATTAACACGGGAGGAGGTGACGGCTGAGTGATATTAACACGGGAGGAGGTGACGGCTGAGTGATATTAACACGGGAGGAGGTGACGGCTGAGTGATATTAACACGGGAGGAGGTGACGGCTGAGTGATATTAACACGGGAGGAGGTGACGGCTGAGTGATATTAACACGGGAGGAGGTGACGGCTGAGTGATATTAACACGGGAGGAGGTGACGGCTGAGTGATATTAACACGGGAGGAGGTGACGGCTGAGTGATATTAACACGGGAGGAGGTGACGGCTGAGTGATATTAACACGGGAGGAGGTGACGGCTGAGTGATATTAACACGGGAGGAGGTGACGGCTGAGTGATATTAACACGGGAGGAGGTGACGGCTGAGTGATATTAACACGGGAGGAGGTGACGGCTGAGTGATATTAACACGGGAGGAGGTGACGGCTGAGTGATATTAACACGGGAGGAGGTGACGGCTGAGTGATATTAACACGGGAGGAGGTGACGGCTGAGTGATATTAACACGGGAGGAGGTGACGGCTGAGTGATATTAACACGGGAGGAGGTGACGGCTGAGTGATATTAACACGGGAGGAGGTGACGGCTGAGTGATATTAACACGGGAGGAGGTGACGGCTGAGTGATATTAACACGGGAGGAGGTGACGGCTGAGTGATATTAACACGGGAGGAGGTGACGGCTGAGTGATATTAACACGGGAGGAGGTGACGGCTGAGTGATATTAACACGGGAGGAGGTGACGGCTGAGTGATATTAACACGGGAGGAGGTGACGGCTGAGTGATATTAACACGGGAGGAGGTGACGGCTGAGTGATATTAACACGGGAGGAGGTGACGGCTGAGTGATATTAACACGGGAGGAGGTGACGGCTGAGTGATATTAACACGGGAGGAGGTGACGGCTGAGTGATATTAACACGGGAGGAGGTGACGGCTGAGTGATATTAACACGGGAGGAGGTGACGGCTGAGTGATATTAACACGGGAGGAGGTGACGGCTGAGTGATATTAACACGGGAGGAGGTGACGGCTGAGTGATATTAACACGGGAGGAGGTGACGGCTGAGTGATATTAACACGGGAGGAGGTGACGGCTGAGTGATATTAACACGGGAGGAGGTGACGGCTGAGTGATATTAACACGGGAGGAGGTGACGGCTGAGTGATATTAACACGGGAGGAGGTGACGGCTGAGTGATATTAACACGGGAGGAGGTGACGGCTGAGTGATATTAACACGGGAGGAGGTGACGGCTGAGTGATATTAACACGGGAGGAGGTGACGGCTGAGTGATATTAACACGGGAGGAGGTGACGGCTGAGTGATATTAACACGGGAGGAGGTGACGGCTGAGTGATATTAACACGGGAGGAGGTGACGGCTGAGTGATATTAACACGGGAGGAGGTGACGGCTGAGTGATATTAACACGGGAGGAGGTGACGGCTGAGTGATATTAACACGGGAGGAGGTGACGGCTGAGTGATATTAACACGGGAGGAGGTGACGGCTGAGTGATATTAACACGGGAGGAGGTGACGGCTGAGTGATATTAACACGGGAGGAGGTGACGGCTGAGTGATATTAACACGGGAGGAGGTGACGGCTGAGTGATATTAACACGGGAGGAGGTGACGGCTGAGTGATATTAACACGGGAGGAGGTGACGGCTGAGTGATATTAACACGGGAGGAGGTGACGGCTGAGTGATATTAACACGGGAGGAGGTGACGGCTGAGTGATATTAACACGGGAGGAGGTGACGGCTGAGTGATATTAACACGGGAGGAGGTGACGGCTGAGTGATATTAACACGGGAGGAGGTGACGGCTGAGTGATATTAACACGGGAGGAGGTGACGGCTGAGTGATATTAACACGGGAGGAGGTGACGGCTGAGTGATATTAACACGGGAGGAGGTGACGGCTGAGTGATATTAACACGGGAGGAGGTGACGGCTGAGTGATATTAACACGGGAGGAGGTGACGGCTGAGTGATATTAACACGGGAGGAGGTGACGGCTGAGTGATATTAACACGGGAGGAGGTGACGGCTGAGTGATATTAACACGGGAGGAGGTGACGGCTGAGTGATATTAACACGGGAGGAGGTGACGGCTGAGTGATATTAACACGGGAGGAGGTGACGGCTGAGTGATATTAACACGGGAGGAGGTGACGGCTGAGTGATATTAACACGGGAGGAGGTGACGGCTGAGTGATATTAACACGGGAGGAGGTGACGGCTGAGTGATATTAACACGGGAGGAGGTGACGGCTGAGTGATATTAACACGGGAGGAGGTGACGGCTGAGTGATATTAACACGGGAGGAGGTGACGGCTGAGTGATATTAACACGGGAGGAGGTGACGGCTGAGTGATATTAACACGGGAGGAGGTGACGGCTGAGTGATATTAACACGGGAGGAGGTGACGGCTGAGTGATATTAACACGGGAGGAGGTGACGGCTGAGTGATATTAACACGGGAGGAGGTGACGGCTGAGTGATATTAACACGGGAGGAGGTGACGGCTGAGTGATATTAACACGGGAGGAGGTGACGGCTGAGTGATATTAACACGGGAGGAGGTGACGGCTGAGTGATATTAACACGGGAGGAGGTGACGGCTGAGTGATATTAACACGGGAGGAGGTGACGGCTGAGTGATATTAACACGGGAGGAGGTGACGGCTGAGTGATATTAACACGGGAGGAGGTGACGGCTGAGTGATATTAACACGGGAGGAGGTGACGGCTGAGTGATATTAACACGGGAGGAGGTGACGGCTGAGTGATATTAACACGGGAGGAGGTGACGGCTGAGTGATATTAACACGGGAGGAGGTGACGGCTGAGTGATATTAACACGGGAGGAGGTGACGGCTGAGTGATATTAACACGGGAGGAGGTGACGGCTGAGTGATATTAACACGGGAGGAGGTGACGGCTGAGTGATATTAACACGGGAGGAGGTGACGGCTGAGTGATATTAACACGGGAGGAGGTGACGGCTGAGTGATATTAACACGGGAGGAGGTGACGGCTGAGTGATATTAACACGGGAGGAGGTGACGGCTGAGTGATATTAACACGGGAGGAGGTGACGGCTGAGTGATATTAACACGGGAGGAGGTGACGGCTGAGTGATATTAACACGGGAGGAGGTGACGGCTGAGTGATATTAACACGGGAGGAGGTGACGGCTGAGTGATATTAACACGGGAGGAGGTGACGGCTGAGTGATATTAACATGGGAGGAGGTGACAGTTGAGTGATATTAACATGGGAGGAGGTGACAGTTGAGTGATATTAACACGGGAGGAGGTGACAGTTGAGTGATATTAACACGGGAGTGTTAATCAAAGGACCCAGGAAATGATCTGGGGACCTAGGATTGAATTCCACCACAGTGATGACCATTACGAGATAGTGATCAGCGGTGGGATTGTGACCGGGATGATTTAGTGTTAAGTAACATTCACATCACACTAGTTCAAGCATTATCAATGCTAATCAAAGGACCCAGGAAATGATCTGGGGACCTAGGATTGAATTCCACCACAGTGATGACCATTACGAGATAGTGATCAGCGGTGGGATTGTGACCTGGATGATTAAGTATTAAGTAACATTCACATCACACTAGTTCAAGCATTATCAATGCTGTCTATAATCTGGAGTTATTACACTCCTGGAATTAGACTAGGCCAATGTTTTTTAATGCTTATAGCTTCAGGCTGAAAATTCTGCAATAGGTGAATGAGCTCCTGACTACCCCTTAACCTCTCCCGATCAACAAAGCACAAATCAGGAGCACGATGGAATACTCTGTACTTTCCTGGATGAGTGCAGCCGAGACTCTCAGGAATCCTGACACAATCCAAGGCACATGTCCCCACTTGGGAAGTTGATGGCTTAGTGTTATTGTCATTGGATTATCAATCCTGAGACCCAGGTAATGTTCTGTGGACCTAGATTTAAATCCTGCCGTGGCAGATTGTGGAATTTGAATTCAATGAAAATACTTCTGGAGGTAAACGACTAATGACGATCACAAAACCATTGTCAATTGTCAGGGAAAACCCATTTGGTTCACTAATAGTCCTTCAGGCAAGGAAACTGCTGTCCTGTGACCTGGTCTGGCCCACATGTGATTCCTGATCCATAGCAATGTCGTTGACTCTTAACTGCCCTCTGGAATGACCGAGCAAGCGACTCAGTTTTATCAACTGTTTGAAAAGCAAACAGGAATAAAGACACATGGACCACTGACATCAAATAAAGCACTGGAAACAACAGCAGAAACAGCCCTGATGACCCTGCAAAGTCCCCCTTATTAACCTCTGGGGGCTATTGCCAAAATAGGGAGAGTTGTCTCACAGGCTCGGCAAGAAACAGTCTGATGTTATCTATAAGGTACAATTCAGTGAAAATGGCAATGGCCCAGACATCACCATCACCATCCCTGAATCTGTCGTTCCTCACCTGCTGACTCCTGAAGCCTCTCCACCATCTACAAGGCACAGGTCATCCTGACGGAATACTCCCCACTCGTCTGGATGGGGGCAGCTCCAACACTCAAGAAGCTTGATACCACCCGGGACAAAGTAGCCCACTTGATTGGCACCACATCCACAAGCATCCACTCCCTCCACCATCGACGCTCAATGCCAACAAGGTAAACTGCATAACTTTGCTAATGATCCTCAGACCACACCAATACAATCTCTCAAGAAAGCCAAGGGCAGCAGATACATGGGAACACCACCATCTGCAAGTTCCCCTCCAACCCACTCACCATCCTGACGTGGAAACATATCACCGTTCCTTCATTATCACTTGGATATGGTCCTGGAATTCCCTTCTTATTGGCATTATGGGTCTACCTCCATTTCTAAACTGATTGCAGTGGTTCAAGTAGGCAACTTCTCAAGGGCAACTAAGAACACTGTCAGCGATGACCACATTCTTGAGTGAATTCATAAAAATACTAAATTGGCACATCATCCAGTACCTTAACATTCATTCTCTCCACATTAACACACATCGTAGCACTGAGTACTGTCTAAATATCCAACCCACCGAGGCTTCTATGACAGCATTTTACAACCCCTCGACCCCTATCACCTAAAAGCCCATGGGCATCCAACACTTACAGATCAGGATGTGAATGTACAAGGTATGATTAGTAAGTTGGTGAATGATACAAAATCAGGAGGTCTCATTGAAAGCCTGAAGGTGATCAAAACTTACAGGGGGATCCTGTTCAGATGGGGAAGTGGGCTGAGGGTGGGTAAATGCAATTCAATACAAATAAGTATGAGGTGTTGCACTTTGGAAAGTCAAACCAAGTAAATGATAAGGTCCTGAATAGTGTTGTGGAACAGAAGGACCTAGGAGTACAAACTACATAGTTCGTTGAAAGTGGTGTCACAGGTAGACAGGGTGGTGAAGAAAGCAGTTAGCATGCTGGCCTTCATTAGTCAAGGCATTGACTATAGGAGTTGGGATGTTCCGTTCTAGTTGTTTAAGTCATTGGTGAGACTGCACTTGGAGTATTGTGTACAGTTTTGGTCGCCCTGTTATAGGAAAGACATAGTTAAACTGGAAAGAGTGTAAAGAAGATTTACGAGGATGTTTCCAGGTCTAGTAGGCCTGAGTTATAGGGAGAGGTTGACCAGGATAGGACTTTATTCCTTGGAACGTAGAAGAATGAGGGGTGACCTTATTGAGGTGTATAAGATCATGGGGGGCATAGATAGGATGAATGCATATAGTCTTTTTCCCAGAGATGGGGAATTGAAAACTAGAGGGCATAGGTTTAAGGTGAGAGGGGAAAGATTTAGGAAGGACCTGAGGGGCAATTTCTTCATGCAGAGAGTGGGCTGCCAGAGAAAATGGTTGAGGCAGACAATAGTAACATTTAAAAAACATTTGGATAGATACATGGATAGGAAGGGTATGGAGGAATATGGACCAAATGTGGGCAATTGGAACTAGCTGAGTGGGCACCACAGTCAGCATGGACCAGTTTGGGCTGAAGGGCCTGTTTCCATGCTGCATTATTCTACGACTCTAAGAGTGTAAATGGTAATGTTATCAAGTTTCCCTCCAAGCCACAGACCATCCTGACTTGAAACTGCATCATTATTCCTTCCCAGTCACTGGGTGTAGAACCACCTTCTGAACAGCACTGTGAATCTATCTATCCACCAATGACTACAATGGACACAAATCACAATCTTCCCAAATCATGGATAGACAATAAATACTGGCCAGTGATGTCCACATCCCCTGAAATGGCAAATACTGTGCAGGCACGAGCCCTACAGCTGGAGAATTGACCACTTGGCCTGTGGAGAGTAGTGAAAGTGAGAGTCGGAATGGTGCCGCCAGAGGACAATGAGGCAGTCAGTGGATGGAACTGTGATCTGGGCTGCAGGCTGGGGGTATTAATGGGATAATAGTGTTGTCATTGGTATAAGGGAAGACTGTATGGTTTTTGTGAGACGTTGGGGGAGCACTGCTGCCTCTCACATGAAGCCAATAGGATCTTTAGCACTCACAATGACTGGCCAGTACCTTTGCGTGAGGTATACTGTGGAGCAGCAGGCAGTTCAGACTTTCCACCATTACTCAATCTACAGAGCTGATGATGTTTTCAAGCTTTGCTGCTTTAATGTTAATTAGGGTCATGCATCGGACTTACAACTTTGTTCATTCACGGGATGAGGGTGTCCATCCCTAATCGCCCAGAGGGCAACCATATTGCTGTGGGTCTGGAGTCACATGTAGGCCAGACCAGGTAAGGATGGCAGTTTCCTTCCCTGAAGGCCATTAGTGAACCAGATGAGTTTTTCCCACAATCAGACAATGGATTCATTGTCATCATTAGACTCTTCATTCCACATTTTTGTTGAATGCAAATCCCACCATTTGCCGTGGCCGCATTCAAACCCAGGGCCCCAGGACATTTCCTGGGATCTCTGGATTAACAGCCCAGCAATAATACCACTAGGCCATTGCCTCCCCTTAAACATATATATGATTTGTTCCCTTTCAGTGGAATTGGCTGGATCTTACACCTTATTTCCCCCAATATTCTACATCCATTGAATGGTTAATCTTAAAGCAATGGGTTTGACGTACGCAGTTTTATTTTGAATGGTCCTTATCAAAATTTAGAATCTGCTTCTAATCTGAGTAACTGAAATTTAGAATGATTTTAAAAACTGCATTAAGGCCAGTTCAAAATTAAACGAAAGTTCTTCCACTCGCTGAGACATGCTTACGAGAAAAGAATTTTAATTTCATTGATTTAACTGCAAAATGATTTAATTGCATGGAGCAGGTCTCGAAACATGAAGAAAACATATTGGAATTCTGTCTCATAAATTCATAGAAAATGTTTGCCATTGGCTGTCTCCTAGTAAACATGAGGAGCTGACGCTAGTATAATTACCAAATGTTTGTCTTCTTCAGGAATCATTGATGTAGGCTACTCTGGGAGCAAAGAGTGATGGAAATCAAACGGGAAGCTCCACGCTATTGCTGTGGTCAATTAAAGCAATCACATGCAATGTTAATAAAATGCCATGTAAACAATATGTTTAGGATAAATAATTGTCTTGAGTTTCTGAGTGGAGGACAGAATGCTGGGAAATGGCAATGGAATATGTGTGTATTTCAATTTTGTTTTACTTTAAAGTCACGGATATAAAATGCGCACTCATCAAATCTTCAAAGGACAGTTGTTTTCAATTAAACTGGTTGTCCTATTGGAAATGGTGATGCGTGCGATTCTATTAAAATACCGACAAAGCACCACATTCTTCATGTTCTTATTCCAAATTCTTCCAGACCTTTTGCAGAGCGTATTCTGCTCATGTTCCCTTTGATTGCGTCGCACACTGCTACCTATTCCTTTCCTCTCATAAAACACTTGCTCTAATTGATTTAGAGTTCTGTTTAACAATGGTACTTATTGCCAGTGGCTCTGGCTAGCTATTTGCATTCCATTTGTGACCGTTTGACAAATATATGGTTCTACGTGTCTTTGCTCCCCAGTTTGGCTGTCTGATGTAACTGGAGCCAAGATTTATACAGTTACATTTTCTTTGTCAAGTAAATGCCATGGCTTAGGAAGTGCTTGGTTATTCCTCATTAGAAGTGACTAGTGGGGTCCCACAAGAATCTATTCACTATAGAGTAGTTATTAATGATTTATATAGTGCAATAGAAAGCCATATATCCACGTTTGCTGATGGCACAAAGATTGGTAGTGTAGTAAGTATGTGGAAAGCAGCACAAAATTACTAAGGCACTTTGATAGATTAATAGTGTAGATGAAACAGTGGCAGATGGATTTCAGTGCAGGTAAGTGTGAAGTAATCTATTTAGGACTGAAAAGAAGCATTGGTCCTTATACTTCTTAAATGGTTGGAAATTGGGAACAGTGGAGACCATTAGATACTGAGAAGGCTATGAACACAGACAAGTCCAACAACAAAGTTCAGAATGGTACAGAAACAGAGTTCTGCTACACTATACAAAGTCTTGATCAGACCTCGTAGAGTCATACAGCACAGAAACAGACTCTTTAGTTCAACCAGTCCACGCTGAACATAATTCCAAACTAAACTAGTCTCACCTGCCTGTGCTTGGCCTGTATCCATCCAAATATTTCTTATTCATGTACTTATCCAAAAGTGTTTTGAACATTATAACTGCACCCACATTCACTACTTCCACACACTAACCAAGCTCTGTGGGAACAGAAATGCCCCTCATGTTTTTTTTAATATCTCTCTCCTCTCACTTTAAAAATATGCCCTCTAGTCATGAAATCCCCCACCCGAGGAAAAAGACATCTGCTATTCATCTCATCTGCACCCACCATGATTTTATAAACCTCTACAAGGTCACCCCTCAATCTCCTACATAGGTGTACAGTGTTCAGTCCTGGGTATTCCACTTTTGACTGGACATCTTATGTTTGGATATAATACAACAGGGATTCTCCAGAATGGTACCC